>NW_027275472.1:0-58118 GCF_030028105.1 Mobula birostris | reverse complement strand
TGAGACGGGAGTGCAGTCTGATACTGGTGTGTCAGACCGGGAGTGCAGTTTGACAGTGGTGTGTGAGACCGGGAGTGCAGTTTGACAGTGGTGTGTGAGACCGGGAGTGCAGTCTGACACTGTTGTGTGTGACCGGGAGTGCAGTCTGACAGAGGTGTGTGTGATCGGGAGTACAGTCTGACAGTGGTGTGTGGTACGGGAGTGCAGTCTGACAGCGGTGTGTGAGACCGGGAGTGCAGTCTGACAGTGGTGTGTGTGAGAGACCGGTAGTGCAGTCTGACAGTGGTGTGTGTGAGAGACCGGGACTGCAGTCTGACATTGGTGTGTGTGAGAGACCGGTAGTGCAGTCTGACAGTGGTGTGTGTGACAAACCGGGAGTGCAGTCTGTCAGTGGTGTGTGTGATCGGGAGTGCAGTCTGACAGTGGTGTGTTTGAGAGACCGGGAGTGCAGTCTGACAGTGGTGTGTGTGACAAACCGGGAGTGCAGTCTGACAGTGGTGTGTGAGACCGGGAGTGGAGTCTGACAGTGCTGTGTGTGTGAGACCGGGAGTACAGACTGTCAGTGGTGTGTGAGACTGGGAGCGCAGTCTGACAGTGGTGTGTGTGACCGGGAGTACAGACTGACAGTGGTGTGTGAGACTGGGAGTGCAGTCTGACAGTGGTGTGTGACTGGGTGAGCAGTCTGACAGTGGTTTATGTGTGTGACCGGGTGTACAGTCTGGCAGTGGTGTGTGAGACCGGGAGGCAGTCTGACCGTGGTGTGTGAGACCGGGAGTGCAGTCTGACACTGTTGTCTGTGACCGGGAGTGCTGTCTGACAGTGGTGTGTGTGTGACTGGGAGTGCAGTCTGACAGTGGTGTCTGTGACCGGGAGTGCAGTCTGACAGTGGTGTGTGTGTGACACGGACTGCAGTCTGAAAGTGGTGGGTGTGTGAGACCGGGAGTCAGTCTGACAGTGGTGTGTGAGACCGTGAGTACACTCTGACAGTGGTGTGTGAGACCGGGAGTGCAGTCTGACAGTGGTGTGTAAGACCGGGAGTACAGTCTGACAGTGGAGTGTGTGATCGGGAGTGCAGTCTGACAGTGGTGTGTGTGTGACACGGAGCGCAGTCTGACAGTGGTGGGTGTGTGAGACCGGGAGTCAGTCTGACAGTGGTGTGTGAGACTGGGAGTGCAGTCTGATACTGGTGTGTGAGACCGGGAGTACAGTCTGACAGTGGTGTGTGAGACAGGGAGTGCAGTCTGACAGCAGTGTATGAGACCGGGAGTGCAGTCCGACAGTGGTGTGTGTGTGAGACCGGGAGTACAGTCTGACAGCGGTGTGTGAGACGGGAGTGCAGTCTGACAGCGGTGTATGAGATCGGGAGTGCAGTCTGACAGTGGTGTGTGTGAGAGACCGGGACTGCAGTCTGACATTGGTGTGTGTGACAGACCGGTAGTGCAGTCTGACAGTGGTTGTGTGTGACAAACCGGGAGTGCAGTCTGTCAGTGGTGTGTGTGATCGGGAGTGCAGTCTGACAGTGGTGAGTTTGAGAGACCGGGAGTGCAGTCTGACAGTGGTGTGTGTGACAAACCGGGAGTGCAGTCTGACAGTGGTGTGTGAGACCGGGAGTGGAGTCTGACAGTGCTGTGTGTGTGAGACGGGAGTACAGACTGTCAGTGGTGTGTGAGACTGGGAGTGCAGTCTGACAGTGGTGTGTGTGACCGGGAGTACAGACTGACAGTGGTGTGTGAGACTGGGAGTGCAGTCTGACAGTGGTGTGTGGACTGGGTGAGCAGTCTGACAGTGGTTTATGTGTGTGACCGGGGTGTACAGTCTGGCAGTGGTGTGTGAGACCGGGAGGCAGTCTGACCGTGGTGTGTGAGACCGGGAGTGCAGTCTGACACTGTTGTCTGTGACCGGGAGTGCTGTCTGACAGTGGTGTGTGTGTGACTGGGAGTGCAGTCTGACAGTGGTGTCTGTGACCGGGAGTGCAGTCTGACAGTGGTGTGTGTGTGACACGGACTGCAGTCTGACAGTGGTGGGTGTGTGAGACCGGGAGTCAGTCTGACAGTGGTGTGTGAGACCGTGAGTACACTCTGACAGTGGTGTGTGAGACAGGGAGGTGCAGTCTGACAGTGGTGTGTGAGACCGGGAGTGCAGTCTGACAGTGGTGTGTAGACCGGGAGTACAGTCTGACAGTGGAGTGTGTGATCGGGAGTACAGTCTGACAGTGGTGTGTGTGACCGGGAGTGCAGTCTGACAGTGGTGTGTGTGTGACACGGAGCGCAGTCTGACAGTGGTGGGTGTGTGAGACCGGGAGTCAGTCTGACAGTGGTGTGTGAGACTGGGAGTGCAGTCTGATACTGGTGTGTGAGACCGGGAGTACAGTCTGACAGTGGTGTGTGAGACAGGGAGTGCAGTCTGACAGTGGTGTGTGAGACCGGGACTACCGTCTGACAGTGGTGTGTATGACCGGGAGTGCAGTCTGAGAGTGGTGTGTGAGACAGGGAGTGCAGTCTGACAGCAGTATATGAGACCGGGAGTGCAGTCCGACAGTGGTGTGTGTGTGAGACCGGGAGTACAGTCTGACAGCGGTGTGTGAGACCGGGATTGCAGTCTGACAGAAGTGTATGAGATCGGGAGTGCAGTCTGACAGTGGTGTGTGTGAGAGACCGGGACTGCAGTCTGACATTGGTGTGTGTGAGAGACCGGTAGTGCAGTCTGACAGTGGTGTGTGTGACAAACCGGGAGTGCAGTCTGACAGTGGTGTGTGTGTGATCGGGAGTGCAGTCTGACAGTGGTGTGTGTGAGAGACCGGGAGTGCAGTCTGACAGTGGTGTGTGTGACAAACCGGGAGTGCAGCCTGACAGTGGTGTGTGTGACAAACCGGGAGTGCAGCCTGACAGTGGTGTGTGAGACCGGGAGTGCAGTCTGACAGTGCTGTGTGTATGACCGGGAGTGCAATCTGACAGAGGTGTTTGTGACAGGGAGTGGAGTCTGACAGTGCTGTGTGTGTGAGACCGGGAGTACTGACTGACAGTGGTGTGTGAGAATGGGAGTGCAGTCTGACAGTGGTGTGTGTGACCGGGAGTACAGACTGACAGTGGTGTGAGAGACTGGGAGTGCAGTCTGACAGTGGTGTGTGTGACCGGAAGTACAGTCTGACAGTGGTGTGTGAGACCGGGAGTGCAGTCTGACAGTGGTGTGTGTGACTGGGTGAGCAGTCTGACAGTGGTTTATGTGTGAGACCGGAAGTGCAGCCTGTCAGTGGTGTGTGTGACCGGGAGTGCAGTCTGACAGTGGTGTTTCTGACCGGGAGTGCAGTCTGACAGTGGTGTGTGTGACCGGGAGTGCAGTCTGACTGTGGTGTGTGTGACTGGGAGTGCAGTCTGACAGTGGTGTGTGTGACTGGGTGAGCAGTCTGACAGTGGTTTATGTGTGAGACCGGGAGCGCAGTCTGTCAGTGGTGTGTGTGACCGGGAGTGTAGTCTGACAGTGGTGTTTCTGACCGGGAGTGCAGTCTGACAGTGGTGTGTGTGTCCTGGAGTGCAGTCTGACAGTGGTGTGTGTGACCGGGTGTACAGTCTGGCAGTGGTGTGTGAGACCAGGAGTGCAGTCTGACCGTGGTGTGTGAGACTGGGAGTGCAGTCTGACAGCAGAGTGTGTGTGAGGCCGGGAGTGCAGTCTGAGAGTGGTGTGCTTAACCGGGAGTACAGTCTGACAGTGGTATGTGTGTGAGACCGGGAGTACAGTCTGACAGTGGTGTGTGAGACCGGGAGTGCAGTCTGACAGTGGAGTGTGTGATCGGGAGTACAGTCTGACAGTGGTGTGTGTGATCGGGAGTACAGTCTGACAGTGGTGTGTGGTACCGGGAGTGCAGTCTGACAGCGGTGTGTGAGACCGGGAGTGCAGTCTGACAGTGGTGTGTGTGAGAGACCGGTAGTGCAGTCTGACAGTGGTGTGTGTGACAAACCGGGAGTGCAGTCTGACAGTGGTGTGTGTGATCGGGAGTGCAGTCTGACAGTGCTGTGTGTATGACCGGGAGTGCAATCTGACAGAGGTGTGTGTGACAGGGAGTGGAGTCTGACAGTGCTGTGTGTGTAAGACCGGGAGTACAGACTGACAGAGGTGTGTGAGACTGGGAGTGCAGTCTGACAGTGGTGTGTGAGACCGGGAGTGCAGTTTGACAGAGGTGTGTGAGACCGGGAGTGCAGTCCGACACTGTTGTGTGTGACCGGGAGTGCAGTCTGACAGAGGTGTGTGTGATCGGGAGTACATTCTGAGAGTGGTGTGTGGTACCGGGAGTGCAGTCTGACAGCGGTGTATGAGATCGGGAGTGCAGTCTGACAGTGGTGTGTGTGAGAGACCGGGACTGCAGTCTGACATTGGTGTGTGTGAGAGACCGGTAGTGCAGTCTGACAGTGGTGTGTGAGACCGGGAGTGCAGTCTGACAGTGCTGTCTGTATGACCGGGAGTGCAATCTGACAGAGGTGTGTGTGACAGGGAGTGGAGTCTGACAGTGCTGTGTGTGTGAGACCGGGAGTACAGACTGTCAGTGGTGTGTGAGACTGGGAGTGCAGTCTGACAGTGGTGTGTGTGACCGGGAGTACAGACTGACAGTGGTGTGTGAGACTGGGAGTGCAGTCTGACAGTGGTGTGTGTGACTGTGTGAGCAGTCTGACAGTGGTTTATGTGTGAGACCGGGAGTGCAGTCTGTCAGTGGTGTGTGTGACCTGGAGTGCAGTCTGATAGTGGTGTTTCTGACCGGGAGTTCAGTCTGACAGTGGTGTGTGTGACCGGGTGTACAGTCTGGCAGTGGTGTGTGAGACCGGGAGGCAGTCTGACCGTGGTGTGTGAGACTGGGAGTGCAGCCTGACAGTAGAGTGTGTGTGAGGCCGGGAGTGCAGTCTGAGAGTGGTGTGCGTAACCGGGAGTACAGTCTGACAGTGGTATGTGTGTGAGACCGGGAGTACAGTCTGACAGTGGTGTGTGAGACCGGGAGTGCAGTCTGACAGTGGTGTGTGTGTGACACGGAGCGCAGTCTGACAGTGGTGGGTGTGTGAGACCGGGAGTCAGTCTCACAGTGGTGTGTGAGACCGGGAGTGCAGTCTGATACTGGTGTGTCAGACCGGGAGTGCAGTTTGACAGTGGTGTGTGAGACCGGGAGTGCAGTTTGACAGTGGTGTGTGAGACCGGGAGTGCAGTCTGACACTGTTGTGTGTGACCGGGAGTGCAGTCTGACAGAGGTGTGTGTGATCGGGAGTACAGTCTGACAGTGGTGTGTGGTACCGGGAGTGCAGTCTGACAGCGGTGTGTGAGACCGGGAGTGCAGTCTGACAGTGGTGTGTGTGAGAGACCGGTAGTGCAGTCTGACAGTGGTGTGTGTGAGAGACCGGGACTGCAGTCTGACATTGGTGTGTGTGAGAGACCGGTAGTGCAGTCTGACAGTGGTGTGTGTGACAAACCGGGAGTGCAGTCTGTCAGTGGTGTGTGTGATCGGGAGTGCAGTCTGACAGTGGTGTGTTTGAGAGACCGGGAGTGCAGTCTGACAGTGGTGTGTGTGACAAACCGGGAGTGCAGTCTGACAGTGGTGTGTGAGACCGGGAGTGGAGTCTGACAGTGCTGTGTGTGTGAGACCGGGAGTACAGACTGTCAGTGGTGTGTGAGACTGGGAGCGCAGTCTGACAGTGGTGTGTGTGACCGGGAGTACAGACTGACAGTGGTGTGTGAGACTGTGTGAGCAGTCTGACAGTGGTTTATGTGTGAGACCGGGAGTGCAGTCTGTCAGTGGTGTGTGTGACCTGGAGTGCAGTCTGATAGTGGTGTTTCTGACCGGGAGTTCAGTCTGACAGTGGTGTGTGTGACCGGGTGTACAGTCTGGCAGTGGTGTGTGAGACCGGGAGGCAGTCTGACCGTGGTGTGTGAGACTGGGAGTGCAGCCTGACAGTAGAGTGTGTGTGAGGCCGGGAGTGCAGTCTGAGAGTGGTGTGCGTAACCGGGAGTACAGTCTGACAGTGGTATGTGTGTGAGACCGGGAGTACAGTCTGACAGTGGTGTGTGAGACCGGGAGTGCAGTCTGACAGTGGTGTGTGTGTGACACGGAGCGCAGTCTGACAGTGGTGGGTGTGTGAGACCGGGAGTCAGTCTCACAGTGGTGTGTGAGACCGGGAGTGCAGTCTGATACTGGTGTGTCAGACCGGGAGTGCAGTTTGACAGTGGTGTGTGAGACCGGGAGTGCAGTTTGACAGTGGTGTGTGAGACCGGGAGTGCAGTCTGACACTGTTGTGTGTGACCGGGAGTGCAGTCTGACAGAGGTGTGTGTGATCGGGAGTTCAGTCTGACAGTGGTGTGTGGTACCGGGAGTGCAGTCTGACAGCGGTGTGTGAGACCGGGAGTGCAGTCTGACAGTGGTGTGTGTGAGAGACCGGTAGTGCAGTCTGACAGTGGTGTGTGTGAGAGAC
This sequence comes from Mobula birostris, assembly GCF_030028105.1. Classification (NCBI taxonomy): domain Eukaryota; kingdom Metazoa; phylum Chordata; class Chondrichthyes; order Myliobatiformes; family Myliobatidae; genus Mobula; species Mobula birostris. The sequence continues at coordinate 51,675 of NW_027275472.1, read as the reverse complement.
CGGGACTGCAGTCTGACATTGGTGTGTGTGAGAGACCGGTAGTGCAGTCTGACAGTGGTGTGTGTGACAAACCGGGAGTGCAGTCTGTCAGTGGTGTGTGTGATCGGGAGTGCAGTCTGACAGTGGTGTGTTTGAGAGACCGGGAGTGCAGTCTGACAGTGGTGTGTGTGACAAACCGGGAGTGCAGTCTGACAGTGGTGTGTGAGACCGGGAGTGGAGTCTGACAGTGCTGTGTGTGTGAGACCGGGAGTACAGACTGTCAGTGGTGTGTGAGACTGGGAGCGCAGTCTGACAGTGGTGTGTGTGACCGGGAGTACAGACTGACAGTGGTGTGTGAGACTGGGAGTGCAGTCTGACAGTGGTGTGTGACTGGGTGAGCAGTCTGACAGTGGTTTATGTGTGTGACCGGGTGTACAGTCTGGCAGTGGTGTGTGAGACCGGGAGGCAGTCTGACCGTGGTGTGTGAGACCGGGAGTGCAGTCTGACACTGTTGTCTGTGACCGGGAGTGCTGTCTGACAGTGGTGTGTGTGTGACTGGGAGTGCAGTCTGACAGTGGTGTCTGTGACCGGGAGTGCAGTCTGACAGTGGTGTGTGTGTGACACGGACTGCAGTCTGAAAGTGGTGGGTGTGTGAGACCGGGAGTCAGTCTGACAGTGGTGTGTGAGACCGTGAGTACACTCTGACAGTGGTGTGTGAGACCGGGAGTGCAGTCTGACAGTGGTGTGTAAGACCGGGAGTACAGTCTGACAGTGGAGTGTGTGATCGGGAGTGCAGTCTGACAGTGGTGTGTGTGTGACACGGAGCGCAGTCTGACAGTGGTGGGTGTGTGAGACCGGGAGTCAGTCTGACAGTGGTGTGTGAGACTGGGAGTGCAGTCTGATACTGGTGTGTGAGACCGGGAGTACAGTCTGACAGTGGTGTGTGAGACAGGGAGTGCAGTCTGACAGCAGTGTATGAGACCGGGAGTGCAGTCCGACAGTGGTGTGTGTGTGAGACCGGGAGTACAGTCTGACAGCGGTGTGTGAGACCGGGAGTGCAGTCTGACAGCGGTGTATGAGATCGGGAGTGCAGTCTGACAGTGGTGTGTGTGAGAGACCGGGACTGCAGTCTGACATTGGTGTGTGTGACAGACCGGTAGTGCAGACTGACAGTGGTGTGTGTGACAAACCGGGAGTGCAGTCTGTCAGTGGTGTGTGTGATCGGGAGTGCAGTCTGACAGTGGTGAGTTTGAGAGACCGGGAGTGCAGTCTGACAGTGGTGTGTGTGACAAACCGGGAGTGCAGTCTGACAGTGGTGTGTGAGACCGGGAGTGGAGTCTGACAGTGCTGTGTGTGTGAGACCGGGAGTACAGACTGTCAGTGGTGTGTGAGACTGGGAGTGCAGTCTGACAGTGGTGTGTGTGACCGGGAGTACAGACTGACAGTGGTGTGTGAGACTGGGAGTGCAGTCTGACAGTGGTGTGTGACTGGGTGAGCAGTCTGACAGTGGTTTATGTGTGTGACCGGGTGTACAGTCTGGCAGTGGTGTGTGAGACCGGGAGGCAGTCTGACCGTGGTGTGTGAGACCGGGAGTGCAGTCTGACACTGTTGTCTGTGACCGGGAGTGCTGTCTGACAGTGGTGTGTGTGTGACTGGGAGTGCAGTCTGACAGTGGTGTCTGTGACCGGGAGTGCAGTCTGACAGTGGTGTGTGTGTGACACGGACTGCAGTCTGACAGTGGTGGGTGTGTGAGACCGGGAGTCAGTCTGACAGTGGTGTGTGAGACCGTGAGTACACTCTGACAGTGGTGTGTGAGACAGGGAGTGCAGTCTGACAGTGGTGTGTGAGACCGGGAGTGCAGTCTGACAGTGGTGTGTAAGACCGGGAGTACAGTCTGACAGTGGAGTGTGTGATCGGGAGTACAGTCTGACAGTGGTGTGTGTGACCGGGAGTGCAGTCTGACAGTGGTGTGTGTGTGACACGGAGCGCAGTCTGACAGTGGTGGGTGTGTGAGACCGGGAGTCAGTCTGACAGTGGTGTGTGAGACTGGGAGTGCAGTCTGATACTGGTGTGTGAGACCGGGAGTACAGTCTGACAGTGGTGTGTGAGACAGGGAGTGCAGTCTGACAGTGGTGTGTGAGACCGGGACTACCGTCTGACAGTGGTGTGTATGACCGGGAGTGCAGTCTGAGAGTGGTGTGTGAGACAGGGAGTGCAGTCTGACAGCAGTATATGAGACCGGGAGTGCAGTCCGACAGTGGTGTGTGTGTGAGACCGGGAGTACAGTCTGACAGCGGTGTGTGAGACCGGGATTGCAGTCTGACAGAAGTGTATGAGATCGGGAGTGCAGTCTGACAGTGGTGTGTGTGAGAGACCGGGACTGCAGTCTGACATTGGTGTGTGTGAGAGACCGGTAGTGCAGTCTGACAGTGGTGTGTGTGACAAACCGGGAGTGCAGTCTGACAGTGGTGTGTGTGTGATCGGGAGTGCAGTCTGACAGTGGTGTGTGTGAGAGACCGGGAGTGCAGTCTGACAGTGGTGTGTGTGACAAACCGGGAGTGCAGCCTGACAGTGGTGTGTGTGACAAACCGGGAGTGCAGCCTGACAGTGGTGTGTGAGACCGGGAGTGCAGTCTGACAGTGCTGTGTGTATGACCGGGAGTGCAATCTGACAGAGGTGTTTGTGACAGGGAGTGGAGTCTGACAGTGCTGTGTGTGTGAGACCGGGAGTACTGACTGACAGTGGTGTGTGAGAATGGGAGTGCAGTCTGACAGTGGTGTGTGTGACCGGGAGTACAGACTGACAGTGGTGTGAGAGACTGGGAGTGCAGTCTGACAGTGGTGTGTGTGACCGGAAGTACAGTCTGACAGTGGTGTGTGAGACCGGGAGTGCAGTCTGACAGTGGTGTGTGTGACTGGGTGAGCAGTCTGACAGTGGTTTATGTGTGAGACCGGAAGTGCAGCCTGTCAGTGGTGTGTGTGACCGGGAGTGCAGTCTGACAGTGGTGTTTCTGACCGGGAGTGCAGTCTGACAGTGGTGTGTGTGACCGGGAGTGCAGTCTGACTGTGGTGTGTGTGACTGGGAGTGCAGTCTGACAGTGGTGTGTGTGACTGGGTGAGCAGTCTGACAGTGGTTTATGTGTGAGACCGGGAGCGCAGTCTGTCAGTGGTGTGTGTGACCGGGAGTGTAGTCTGACAGTGGTGTTTCTGACCGGGAGTGCAGTCTGACAGTGGTGTGTGTGTCCTGGAGTGCAGTCTGACAGTGGTGTGTGTGACCGGGTGTACAGTCTGGCAGTGGTGTGTGAGACCAGGAGTGCAGTCTGACCGTGGTGTGTGAGACTGGGAGTGCAGTCTGACAGCAGAGTGTGTGTGAGGCCGGGAGTGCAGTCTGAGAGTGGTGTGCTTAACCGGGAGTACAGTCTGACAGTGGTATGTGTGTGAGACCGGGAGTACAGTCTGACAGTGGTGTGTGAGACCGGGAGTGCAGTCTGACAGTGGAGTGTGTGATCGGGAGTACAGTCTGACAGTGGTGTGTGTGATCGGGAGTACAGTCTGACAGTGGTGTGTGGTACCGGGAGTGCAGTCTGACAGCGGTGTGTGAGACCGGGAGTGCAGTCTGACAGTGGTGTGTGTGAGAGACCGGTAGTGCAGTCTGACAGTGGTGTGTGTGACAAACCGGGAGTGCAGTCTGACAGTGGTGTGTGTGATCGGGAGTGCAGTCTGACAGTGCTGTGTGTATGACCGGGAGTGCAATCTGACAGAGGTGTGTGTGACAGGGAGTGGAGTCTGACAGTGCTGTGTGTGTAAGACCGGGAGTACAGACTGACAGAGGTGTGTGAGACTGGGAGTGCAGTCTGACAGTGGTGTGTGAGACCGGGAGTGCAGTTTGACAGAGGTGTGTGAGACCGGGAGTGCAGTCCGACACTGTTGTGTGTGACCGGGAGTGCAGTCTGACAGAGGTGTGTGTGATCGGGAGTACATTCTGAGAGTGGTGTGTGGTACCGGGAGTGCAGTCTGACAGCGGTGTATGAGATCGGGAGTGCAGTCTGACAGTGGTGTGTGTGAGAGACCGGGACTGCAGTCTGACATTGGTGTGTGTGAGAGACCGGTAGTGCAGTCTGACAGTGGTGTGTGAGACCGGGAGTGCAGTCTGACAGTGCTGTCTGTATGACCGGGAGTGCAATCTGACAGAGGTGTGTGTGACAGGGAGTGGAGTCTGACAGTGCTGTGTGTGTGAGACCGGGAGTACAGACTGTCAGTGGTGTGTGAGACTGGGAGTGCAGTCTGACAGTGGTGTGTGTGACCGGGAGTACAGACTGACAGTGGTGTGTGAGACTGGGAGTGCAGTCTGACAGTGGTGTGTGTGACTGTGTGAGCAGTCTGACAGTGGTTTATGTGTGAGACCGGGAGTGCAGTCTGTCAGTGGTGTGTGTGACCTGGAGTGCAGTCTGATAGTGGTGTTTCTGACCGGGAGTTCAGTCTGACAGTGGTGTGTGTGACCGGGTGTACAGTCTGGCAGTGGTGTGTGAGACCGGGAGGCAGTCTGACCGTGGTGTGTGAGACTGGGAGTGCAGCCTGACAGTAGAGTGTGTGTGAGGCCGGGAGTGCAGTCTGAGAGTGGTGTGCGTAACCGGGAGTACAGTCTGACAGTGGTATGTGTGTGAGACCGGGAGTACAGTCTGACAGTGGTGTGTGAGACCGGGAGTGCAGTCTGACAGTGGTGTGTGTGTGACACGGAGCGCAGTCTGACAGTGGTGGGTGTGTGAGACCGGGAGTCAGTCTCACAGTGGTGTGTGAGACCGGGAGTGCAGTCTGATACTGGTGTGTCAGACCGGGAGTGCAGTTTGACAGTGGTGTGTGAGACCGGGAGTGCAGTTTGACAGTGGTGTGTGAGACCGGGAGTGCAGTCTGACACTGTTGTGTGTGACCGGGAGTGCAGTCTGACAGAGGTGTGTGTGATCGGGAGTACAGTCTGACAGTGGTGTGTGGTACCGGGAGTGCAGTCTGACAGCGGTGTGTGAGACCGGGAGTGCAGTCTGACAGTGGTGTGTGTGAGAGACCGGTAGTGCAGTCTGACAGTGGTGTGTGTGAGAGACCGGGACTGCAGTCTGACATTGGTGTGTGTGAGAGACCGGTAGTGCAGTCTGACAGTGGTGTGTGTGACAAACCGGGAGTGCAGTCTGTCAGTGGTGTGTGTGATCGGGAGTGCAGTCTGACAGTGGTGTGTTTGAGAGACCGGGAGTGCAGTCTGACAGTGGTGTGTGTGACAAACCGGGAGTGCAGTCTGACAGTGGTGTGTGAGACCGGGAGTGGAGTCTGACAGTGCTGTGTGTGTGAGACCGGGAGTACAGACTGTCAGTGGTGTGTGAGACTGGGAGCGCAGTCTGACAGTGGTGTGTGTGACCGGGAGTACAGACTGACAGTGGTGTGTGAGACTGGGAGTGCAGTCTGACAGTGGTGTGTGACTGGGTGAGCAGTCTGACAGTGGTTTATGTGTGTGACCGGGTGTACAGTCTGGCAGTGGTGTGTGAGACCGGGAGGCAGTCTGACCGTGGTGTGTGAGACCGGGAGTGCAGTCTGACACTGTTGTCTGTGACCGGGAGTGCTGTCTGACAGTGGTGTGTGTGTGACTGGGAGTGCAGTCTGACAGTGGTGTCTGTGACCGGGAGTGCAGTCTGACAGTGGTGTGTGTGTGACACGGACTGCAGTCTGAAAGTGGTGGGTGTGTGAGACCGGGAGTCAGTCTGACAGTGGTGTGTGAGACCGTGAGTACACTCTGACAGTGGTGTGTGAGACCGGGAGTGCAGTCTGACAGTGGTGTGTAAGACCGGGAGTACAGTCTGACAGTGGAGTGTGTGATCGGGAGTGCAGTCTGACAGTGGTGTGTGTGTGACACGGAGCGCAGTCTGACAGTGGTGGGTGTGTGAGACCGGGAGTCAGTCTGACAGTGGTGTGTGAGACTGGGAGTGCAGTCTGATACTGGTGTGTGAGACCGGGAGTACAGTCTGACAGTGGTGTGTGAGACAGGGAGTGCAGTCTGACAGCAGTGTATGAGACCGGGAGTGCAGTCCGACAGTGGTGTGTGTGTGAGACCGGGAGTACAGTCTGACAGCGGTGTGTGAGACCGGGAGTGCAGTCTGACAGCAGTGTATGAGATCGGGAGTGCAGTCTGACAGTGGTGTGTGTGAGAGACCGGGACTGCAGTCTGACATTGGTGTGTGTGAGAGACCGGTAGTGCAGTCTGACAGTGGTGTGTGTGACAAACCGGGAGTGCAGTCTGACAGTGGAGTGTGTGTGATCGGGAGTGCAGTCTGAAAGTGGTGTGTGTGAGAGACCGGGAGTGCAGTCTGACAGTGGTGTGTGTGACAAACCGGGAGTGCAGCCTGACAGTGGTGTGTGTGACAAACCGGGAGTGCAGCCTGACAGTGGTGTGTGAGACCGGGAGTGCAGTCTGACAGTGCTGTGTGTATGACCGGGAGTGCAATCTGACAGAGGTGTGTGTGACAGGGAGTGGAGTCTGACAGTGCTGTGTGTGTGAGACCGGGAGTACTGACTGACAGTGGTGTGTGAGAATGGGAGTGCAGTCTGACAGTGGTGTGTGTGACCGGGAGTACAGACTGACAGTGGTGTGAGAGACTGGGAGTGCAGTCTGACAGTGGTGTGTGTGACCGGAAGTACAGTCTGACAGTGGTGTGTGAGACCGGGAGTGCAGTCTGACAGTGGTGTGTGTGACTGGGTGAGCAGTCTGACAGTGGTTTATGTGTGAGACCGGAAGTGCAGCCTGTCAGTGGTGTGTGTGACCGGGAGTGCAGTCTGACAGTGGTGTTTCTGACCGCGAGTGCAGTCTGACAGTGGTGTGTGTGACCGGGAGTGCAGTCTGACTGTGGTGTGTGTGACTGGGAGTGCAGTCTGACAGTGGTGTGTGTGATAGGGTGAGCAGTCTGACAGTGGTTTATGTGTGAGACCGGGAGCGCAGTCTGTCAGTGGTGTGTGTGACCGGGAGTGTAGTCTGACAGTGGTGTTTCTGACCGGGAGTGCAGTCTGACAGTGGTGTGTGTGTCCTGGAGTGCAGTCTGACAGTGGTGTGTGTGACCGGGTGTACAGTCTGGCAGTGGTGTGTGAGACCAGGAGTGCAGTCTGACCGTGGTGTGTGAGACTGGGAGTGCAGTCTGACAGCAGTGTGTGTGAGGCCGGGAGTGCAGTCTGAGAGTGGTGTGCTTAACCGGGAGTACAGTCTGACAGTGGTATGTGTGTGAGACCGGGAGTACAGTCTGACAGTGGTGTGTGAGACCGGGAGTGCAGTCTGACAGTGGAGTGTGTGATCGGGAGTACAGTCTGACAGTGGTGTGTGTGATCGGGAGTACAGTCTGACAGTGGTGTGTGGTACCGGGAGTGCAGTCTGACAGCGGTGTGTGAGACCGGGAGTGCAGTCTGACAGTGGTGTGTGTGAGAGACCGGTAGTGCAGTCTGACAGTGGTGTGTGTGACAAACCGGGAGTGCAGTCTGACAGTGGTGTGTGTGATCGGGAGTGCAGTCTGACAGTGCTGTGTGTATGACCGGGAGTGCAATCTGACAGAGGTGTGTGTGACAGGGAGTGGAGTCTGACAGTGCTGTGTGTGTAAGACCGGGAGTACAGACTGACAGAGGTGTGTGAGACTGGTAGTGCAGTCTGACAGTGGTCTGTGAGACCGGGAGTGCAGTTTGACAGAGGTGTGTGAGACCGGGAGTGCAGTCCGACACTGTTGTGTGTGACCGGGAGTGCAGTCTGACAGAGGTGTGTGTGATCGGGAGTACATTCTGAGAGTGGTGTGTGGTACCGGGAGTGCAGTCTGACAGCGGTGTATGAGATCGGGAGTGCAGTCTGACATTGGTGTGTGTGAGAGACCGGTAGTGCAGTCTGACAGTGGTGTGTGTGACAAACCGGGAGTGCAGTCTGACAGTGGTGTGTGAGACCGGGAGTGCAGTCTGACAGTGCTGTCTGTATGACCGGGAGTGCAATCTGACAGAGGTGTGTGTGACAGGGAGTGGAGTCTGACAGTGCTGTGTGTGTGAGACCGGGAGTACAGACTGTCAGTGGTGTGTGAGACTGGGAGTGCAGTCTGACAGTGGTGTGTGTGACCGGGAGTACAGACTGACAGTGGTGTGTGAGACTGGGAGTGCAGTCTGACAGTGGTGTGTGTGACTGTGTGAGCAGTCTGACAGTGGTTTATGTGTGAGACCGGGAGTGCAGTCTGTCAGTGGTGTGTGTGACCTGGAGTGCAGTCTGATAGTGGTGTTTCTGACCGGGAGTGCAGTCTGACAGTGGTGTGTGTGACCGGGTGTACAGTCTGGCAGTGGTGTGTGAGACCGGGAGGCAGTCTGACCGTGGTGTGTGAGACTGGGAGTGCAGCCTGACAGTAGAGTGTGTGTGAGACCGGGAGTGCAGTCTGACACTGTTGTCTGTGACCGGGAGTGCAGTCTGACAGTGGTGTGTGTGTGACTGGGAGTGCAGTCTGACAGTGGTGTCTGTGACCGGGAGTGCAGTCTGACAGTGGTGTGTGTGTGACACGGAGTGCAGTCCGACAGTGGTGTGTGTGTGAGACCGGGAGTACAGTCTGAAAGTGGTGTGTGAGACCGGGAGTGCAGTCTGACAGTGGTGAGTGGTACCGGGAGTGCAGTCTGACAGCGGTGTATGAGATCGGGAGTGCAGTCTGACAGTGGTGTGTGTGAGAGACCGGGACTGCAGTCTGACATTGGTGTGTGTGAGAGACCAGTAGTGCAGTCTGACAGTGGTGTGTGTGACAAACCGGGAGTGCAGTCTGTCAGTGGTGTGTGTGATCGGGAGTGCAGTCTGACAGTAGTGTGTGTGACAAACCGGGAGTGCAGTCTGACAGAGGTGTGTGTGATCGGGAGTGCAGTCTGACAGTGGTGTGTGTGAGAGACCGGGAGTGCAGTCTGACAGTGGTGTGTGTGACAAACCGGGAGTGCAGCCTGACAGTGGTGTGTGAGACCGGGAGTGCAGTCTGACAGTGCTGTGTGTATGACCGGGAGTGCAATCTGACAGAGGTGTGTGTGACAGGGAGTGGAGTCTGACAGTGCTGTGTGTGTGAGACCGAGAGTACTGACGGACAGTGGTGTGTGAGAATGGGAGTGCAGTCTGACAGTGGTGTGTGTGAGCGGGAGTACAGACTGGCAGTGGTGTGAGAGACTGGGAGTGCAGTCTGACAGTGGTGTGTGTGACCGGAAGTACAGTCTGACAGTGGTGTGTGAGACCGGGAGTGCAGTCTGACAGTGGTGTGTGTGACTGGGTGAGCAGTCTGACAGTGGTTTATGTGTGAGACCGGAAGTGCAGCCTGTCAGTGGTGTGTGTGACCGGGAGTGCAGTCTGACAGTGGTGTTTCTGACCGGGAGTGCAGTCTGACAATGGTGTGAGTGACCGGGAGTGCAGTCTGACTGTGGTGTGTGTGACTGGGAGTGCAGTCTGACAGTGGTGTGTGTGACTGGGTGAGCAGTCTGACAGTGGTTTATGTGTGAGACCGAGAGCGCAGTCTGTCAGTGGTGTGTGTGACCGGGAGTGTAGTCTGACAGTGGTGTTTCTGACCGGGAGTGCAGTCTGACAGTGGTGAGTGGTACCGGGAGTGCAGTCTGACAGCGGTGTATGAGATCGGGAGTGCAGTCTGACAGTGGTGTGTGTGAGAGACCGGGACTGCAGTCTGACATTGGTGTGTGTGAGAGACCGGTAGTGCAGTCTGACAGTGGTGTGTGTGACAAACCGGGAGTGCAGTCTGTCAGTGGTGTGCGTGATCGGGAGTGCAGTCTGACAGCGGTGTGTTTGAGAGACCGGGAGTGCAGTCTGACAGTAGTGTGTGTGACAAACCGGGAGTGCAGTCTGTGAGTGGTGTGTGAGACCGGGAGTGGAGTCTGACAGTGCTGTGTGTGTGAGACCGGGAGTACAGACTGTCAGTGGTGTGTGAGACTGGGAGTGCAGTCTGACAGTGGTGTGTGTGACCGGAAGTACAGACTGACAGTGGTGTGTGAGACTGGGAGTGCAGTCTGACAGTGGTGTGTGACTGAGTGAGCAGTCTGACAGTGGTTTATGTGTGAGACCGGGAGTGCAGTCTGTCAGTGGTGTGTGTGACCTGGAGTGCAGTCTGATAGAGGTGTTTCTGACCGGGAGTGCAGTCTGACAGTGGTGTGTGTGACCGGGTGTACAGTCTGGCAGTGGTGTGTGAGACCGGGAGGCAGTCTGACAGTGGTGTGTGAGACTGGGAGTGCAGTCTGACAGTAGAGTGTGTGTGAGACCGGGAGTGCAGTCTGACACTGTTGTCTGTGACCGGGAGTGCTGTCTGACAGTGGTGTGTGTGTGACTGGGAGTGCAGTCTGACAGTGGTGTCTGTGACCGGGAGTTCAGTCTGACAGTGGTGTGTGAGACCATGAGTACACTCTGACAGTGGTGTGTGAGACAGGGACTGCAGTCTGACAGTGGTGTGTGAGACCGGGAGTGCAGTCTGACAGTGGTGTGTAAGACCGGGAGTACAGTCTGACAGTGGAGTGTGTGATCGGGAGTACAGTCTGACAGTGGTGTGTGTGACCGGGAGTGCAGTCTGACAGTGGTGTGTGTGTGACACGGAGCGCAGTCTGACAGTGGTGGGTGTGTGAGACCGGGAGTCAGTCTGACAGTGGTGTGTGAGACCGGGAGTACAGTCTGACAGTGGTGTGTGAGACCGGGAGTGCAGTCTGACAGTGGAGTGTGTGATCGGGAGTACAGTCTGACAGTGGTGTGTGTGATCGGGAGTACAGTCTGACAGTGGTGTGTGGTACCGGGAGTGCAGTCTGACAGCGGTGTGTGAGACCGGGAGTGCAGTCTGACAGTGGTGTGTGTGAGAGACCGGTAGTGCAGTCTGACAGTGGTGTGTGTGACAAACCGGGAGTGCAGTCTGACAGTGGTGTGTGTGATCGGGAGTGCAGTCTGACAGTGCTGTGTGTATGACCGGGAGTGCAATCTGACAGAGGTGTGTGTGACAGGGAGTGGAGTCTGACAGTGCTGTGTGTGTAAGACCGGGAGTACAGACTGACAGAGGTGTATGAGACTGGGAGTGCAGTCTGACAGTGGTGTGTGAGACCGGGAGTGCAGTTTGACAGAGGTGTGTGAGACCGGGAGTGCAGTCCGACACTGTTGTGTGTGACCGGGAGTGCAGTCTGACAGAGGTGTGTGTGATCGGGAGTACATTCTGAGAGTGGTGTGTGGTACCGGGAGTGCAGTCTGACAGCGGTGTATGAGATCGGGAGTGCAGTCTGACAGTGGTGTGTGTGAGAGACCGGGACTGCAGTCTGACATTGGTGTGTGTGAGAGACCGGTAGTGCAGTCTGACAGTGGTGTGTGTGACAAACCGGGAGTGCAGTCTGACAGTGGTGTGTGAGACCGGGAGTGCAGTCTGACAGTGCTGTCTGTATGACCGGGAGTGCAATCTGACAGAGGTGTGTGTGACAGGGAGTGGAGTCTGACAGTGCTGTGTGTGTGAGACCGGGAGTACAGACTGTCAGTGGTGTGTGAGACTGGGAGTGCAGTCTGACAGTGGTGTGTGTGACCGGGAGTACAGACTGACAGTGGTGTGTGAGACTGGGAGTGCAGTCTGACAGTGGTGTGTGTGACTGTGTGAGCAGTCTGACAGTGGTTTATGTGTGAGACCGGGAGTGCAGTCTGTCAGTGGTGTGTGTGACCTGGAGTGCAGTCTGATAGTGGTGTTTCTGACCGGGAGTTCAGTCTGACAGTGGTGTGTGTGACCGGGTGTACAGTCTGGCAGTGGTGTGTGAGACCGGGAGGCAGTCTGACCGTGGTGTGTGAGACTGGGAGTGCAGCCTGACAGTAGAGTGTGTGTGAGACCGGGAGTGCAGTTTGACAGTGGTGTGTGAGACCGGGAGTGCAGTCTGACACTGTTGTGTGTGACCGGGAGTGCAGTCTGACAGAGGTGTGTGTGATCGGGAGTACAGTCTGACAGTGGTGTGTGGTACCGGGAGTGCAGTCTGACAGCGGTGTGTGAGACCGGGAGTGCAGTCTGACAGTGGTGTGTGTGAGAGACCGGTAGTGCAGTCTGACAGTGGTGTGTGTGACAAACCGGGAGTGCAGTCTGACAGCGGTGTGTGTGATCGGGAGTGCAGTCTGACAGTGCTGTGTGTATGACCGGGAGTGCAATCTGACAGAGGTGTGTGTGACAGGGAGTGGAGTCTGACAGTGCTGTGTGTGTAAGACAGGGAGTACAGACTGACAGAGGTGTGTGAGCCTGGGAGTGCAGTCTGACAGTGGTGTGTGAGACCGGGAGTGAAGTCTGACAGTGGTGTGTGAGACCGGGAGTGCAGTCTGACAGTGGTGTGTGTGACCAGAAGTACAGTCTGACAGTGGTGTGTGAGACCAGGAGTGCAGTCCGACACTGTTGTGTGTGACCGGGAGGGCAGTCTGACAGAGGTGTGTGTGATCGGGAGTACATTCTGACAGACGTGTGTGGTACCGGGAGTGCAGTCTGACAGCGGTGTATGAGATCGGGAGTGCAGTCTGACAGTGGTGTGTGTGAGAGACCGGGACTGCAGTCTGACATTGGTGTGTGTGAGAGACCGTTAGTGCAGTCTGACAGTGGTGTGTGTGACAAACCGTGAGTGCAGTCTGTCAGTGGTGTGTGTGATCGGGAGTGCAGTCTGACAGTGGTGTGTTTGAGAGACCGGGAGTGCAGTCTGACAGTGGTGTGTGTGACAAACCGGGAGTGCAGTCTGACAGTGGTGTGTGAGACCGGGAGTGGAGTCTGACAGTGCTGTGTGTGTGAGACCGGGAGTACAGACTGTCAGTGGTGTGTGAGACTGGGAGCGCAGTCTGACAGTGGTGTGTGTGACCGGGAGTACAGACTGACAGTGGTGTGTGAGACTGGGAGTGCAGTCTGACAGTGGTGTGTGACTGGGTGAGCAGTCTGACAGTGGTTTATGTGTGTGACCGGGTGTACAGTCTGGCAGTGGTGTGTGAGACCGGGAGGCAGTCTGACCGTGGTGTGTGAGACCGGGAGTGCAGTCTGACACTGTTGTCTGTGACCGGGAGTGCTGTCTGACAGTGGTGTGTGTGTGACTGGGAGTGCAGTCTGACAGTGGTGTCTGTGACCGGGAGTGCAGTCTGACAGTGGTGTGTGTGTGACACGGACTGCAGTCTGACAGTGGTGGGTGTGTGAGACCGGGAGTCAGTCTGACAGTGGTGTGTGAGACCGTGAGTACACTCTGACAGTGGTGTGTGAGACAGGGAGTGCAGTCTGACAGTGGTGTGTGAGACCGGGAGTGCAGTCTGACAGTGGTGTGTAAGACCGGGAGTACAGTCTGACAGTGGAGTGTGTGATCGGGAGTACAGTCTGACAGTGGTGTGTGTGACCGGGAGTGCAGTCTGACAGTGGTGTGTGTGTGACACGGAGCGCAGTCTGACAGTTGTGGGTGTGTGAGACCGGGAGTCAGTCTGACAGTGGTGTGTGAGACTGGGAGTGCAGTCTGATACTGGTGTGTGAGACCGGGAGTACAGTCTGACAGTGGTGTGTGAGACAGGGAGTGCAGTCTGACAGTGGTGTGTGACCGGGACTACCGTCTGACAGTGGTGTGTATCACCGGGAGTGCAGTCTGAGAGTGGTGTGTGAGACAGGGAGTGCAGTCTGACAGCAGTGTATGAGACCGGGAGTGCAGTCCGACAGTGGTGTGTGTGTGAGACCGGGAGTACAGTCTGACAGCGGTGTGTGAGACCGGGAGTGCAGTCTGACAGCAGTGTATGAGATCGGGAGTGCAGTCTGACAGTGGTGTGTGTGAGAGACCGGGACTGCAGTCTGACATTGGTGTGTGTGAGAGACCGGTAGTGCAGTCTGACAGTGGTGTGTGTGACAAACCGGGAGTGCAGTCTGACAGTGGTGTGTGTGTGATCGGGAGTGCAGTCTGACAGTGGTGTGTGTGAGAGACCGGGAGTGCAGTCTGACAGTGGTGTGTGTGACAAACCGGGAGTGCAGCCTGACAGTGGTGTGTGTGACAAACCGGGAGTGCAGCCTGACAGTGGTGTGTGAGACCGGGAGTGCAGTCTGACAGTGCTGTGTGTATGACCGGGAGTGCAATCTGACAGAGGTGTGTGTGACAGGGAGTGGAGTCTGACAGTGCTGTGTGTGTGAGACCGGGAGTACTGACTGACAGTGGTGTGTGAGAATGGGAGTGCAGTCTGACAGTGGTGTGTGTGACCGGGAGTACAGACTGACAGTGGTGTGAGAGACTGGGAGTGCAGTCTGACAGTAGTGTGTGTGACCGGAAGTACAGTCTGACAGTGGTGTGTGAGACCGGGAGTGCAGTCTGACAGTGGTGTGTGTGACTGGGTGAGCAGTCTGACAGTGGTTTATGTGTGAGACCGGAAGTGCAGCCTGTCAGTGGTGTGTGTGACCGGGAGTGCAGTCTGACAGTGGTGTTTCTGACCGGGAGTGCAGTCTGACAGTGGTGTGTGTGACCGGGAGTGCAGTCTGACAGTGGTGTGTGTGACTGGGAGTGCAGTCTGACAGTGGTGTGTGTGACTGGGTGAGCAGTCTGACAGTGGTTTATGTGTGAGACCGGGAGCGCAGTCTGTCAGTGGTGTGTGTGACCGGGAGTGTAGTCTGACAGTGGTGTTTCTGACCGGGAGTGCAGTCTGACAGTGGTGTGTGTGTCCTGGAGTGCAGTCTGACAGTGGTGTGTGTGACCGGGTGTACAGTCTGGCAGTGGTGTGTGAGACCAGGAGTGCAGTCTGACCGTGGTGTGTGAGGCTGGGAGTGCAGTCTGACAGCAGAGTGTGTGTGAGGCCGGGAGTGCAGTCTGAGAGTGGTGTGCTTAACCGGGAGTACAGTCTGACAGTGGTATGTGTGTGAGACCGGGAGTACAGTCTGACAGTGGTGTGTGAGACCGGGAGTGCAGTCTGACAGTGGAGTGTGTGATCGGGAGTACAGTCTGACAGTGGTGTGTGTGATCGGGAGTACAGTCTGACAGTGGTGTGTGGTACCGGGAGTGCAGTCTGACAGCGGTGTGTGAGACCGGGAGTGCAGTCTGACAGTGGTGTGTGTGAGAGACCGGTAGTGCAGTCTGACAGTGGTGTGTGTGACAAACCGGGAGTGCAGTCTGACAGTGGTGTGTGTGATCGGGAGTGCAGTCTGACAGTGCTGTGTGTATGACCGGGAGTGCAATCTGACAGAGGTGTGTGTGACAGGGAGTGGAGTCTGACAGTGCTGTGTGTGTAAGACCGGGAGTACAGACTGACAGAGGTGTGTGAGACTGGGAGTGCAGTCTGACAGTGGTGTGTGAGACCGGGAGTGCAGTTTGACAGAGGTGTGTGAGACCGGGAGTGCAGTCCGACACTGTTGTGTGTGACCGGGAGTGCAGTCTGACAGAGGTGTGTGTGATCGGGAGTACATTCTGAGAGTGGTGTGTGGTACCGGGAGTGCAGTCTGACAGCGGTGTATGAGATCGGGAGTGCAGTCTGACAGTGGTGTGTGTGACTGTGTGAGCAGTCTGACAGTGGTTTATGTGTGAGACCGGGAGTGCAGTCTGTCAGTGGTGTGTGTGACCTGGAGTGCAGTCTGACAGTGGTGTGTGTGACCGGGTGTACAGTCTGGCAGTGGTGTGTGAGACCGGGAGGCAGTCTGACCGTGGTGTGTGAGACTGGGAGTGCAGCCTGACAGTAGAGTGTGTGTGAGACCGGGAGTGCAGTCTGACACTGTTGTCTGTGACCGGGAGTGCAGTCTGACAGTGGTGTGTGTGTGACTGGGAGTGCAGTCTGACAGTGGTGTCTGTGACCAGGAGTGCAGTCTGACAGTGGTGTGTGTGTGACACGGAGTGCAGTCCGACAGTGGTGTGTGTGTGAGACCGGGAGTACAGTCTGACAGTGGTGTGTGAGACCGGGAGTGCAGTCTGACAGCAGTGTATGAGATCGGGAGTGCAGTCTGACAGTGGTGTGTGTGAGAGACCGGGACTGCAGTCTGATATTGGTGTGTGTGAGAGACCAGTAGTGCAGTCTGACAGTGGTGTGTGTGACAAACCGGGAGTGCAGTCTGTCAGTGGTGTGTGTGATCGGGAGTGCAGTCTGACAGTAGTGTGTGTGACAAACCGGGAGTGCAGTCTGACAGTGGTGTGTGTGATCGGGAGTGCAGTCTGACAGTGGTGTGTGTGAGAGACCGGGAGTGCAGTCTGACAGTGGTGTGTGTGACAAACCGGGAGTGCAGCCTGACAGTGGTGTGTGAGACCGGGAGTTCAGTCTGACAGTGCTGTGTGTATGACCGGGAGTGCAATCTGACAGAGGTGTGTGTGACAGGGAGTGGAATCTGACAGTGCTGTGTGTGTGAGACCGGGAGTACTGACGGACAGTGGTGTGTGAGAATGGGAGTGCAGTCTGACAGTGGTGTGTGTGAGCGGGAGTACAGACTGGCAGTGGTGTGAGAGACTGGGAGTGCAGTCTGACAGTGGTGTGTGTGACCGGAAGTACAGTCTGACAGTGGTGTGTGAGACCGGGAGTGCAGTCTGACAGTGGTGTGTGTGACTGGGTGAGCAGTCTGACAGTGGTTTATGTGTGAGACCGGAAGTGCAGCCTGTCAGTGGTGTGTGTGACCGGGAGTGCAGTCTGACAGTGGTGTTTCTGACCGGGAGTGCAGTCTGACAATGGTGTGAGTGACCGGGAGTGCAGTCTGACTGTGGTGTGTGTGACTGGGAGTGCAGTCTGACAGTGGTGTGTGTGACTGGGTGAGCAGTCTGACAGTGGTTTATGTGTGAGACCGGGAGCGCAGTCTGTCAGTGGTGTGTGTGACCGGGAGTGTAGTCTGACAGTGGTGTTTCTGACCGGGAGTGCAGTCTGACAGTGGTGAGTGGTACCGGGAGTGCAGTCTGACAGCGGTGTATGAGATCGGGAGTGCAGTCTGACAGTGGTGTGTGTGAGAGACCGGGACTGCAGTCTGACATTGGTGTGTGTGAGAGACCGGGAGTGCAGTCTGACAGTAGTGTGTGTGACAAACCGGGAGTGCAGACTGACAGTGCTGTGTGAGACCGGGAGTGGAGTCTGACAGTGCTGTGTGTGTGAGACCGGGAGTACAGACTGTCAGTGGTGTGTGAGACTGGGAGTGCAGTCTGACAGTGGTGTGTGTGACCGGAAGTACAGACTGACAGTGGTGTGTGAGACTGGGAGTGCAGTCTGACAGTGGTGTGTGACTGGGTGAGCAGTCTGACAGTGGTTTATGTGTGAGACCGGGAGTGCAGTCTGTCAGTGGTGTGTGTGACCTGGAGTGCAGTCTGATAGAGGTGTTTCTGACCGGGAGTGCAGTCTGACAGTGGTGTGTGTGACCGGGTGTACAGTCTGGCAGTGGTGTGTGAGACCGGGAGGCAGTCTGACAGTGGTGTGTGAGACTGGGAGTGCAGTCTGACAGTAGAGTGTGTGTGAGACCGGGAGTGCAGTCTGACACTGTTGTCTGTGACCGGGAGTGCTGTCTGACAGTGGTGTGTGTGTGACTGGGAGTGCAGTCTGACAGTGGTGTCTGTGACCGGGAGTGCAGTCTGACAGTGGTGTGTGAGACCGTGAGTACACTCTGACAGTGGTGTGTGAGACAGGGACTGCAGTCTGACAGTGGTGTGTGAGACCGGGAGTGCAGTCTGACAGTGGTGTGTAAGACCGGGAGTACAGTCTGACAGTGGAGTGTGTGATCGGGAGTACAGTCTGACAGTGGTGTGTGTGACCGGGAGTGCAGTCTGACAGTGGTGTGTGTGTGACACGGAGCGCAGTCTGACAGTGGTGGGTGTGTGAGACCGGGAGTCAGTCTGACAGTGGTGTGTGAGACTGGGAGTGCAGTCTGACAGTAGAGTGTGTGTGAGACCGGGAGTGCAGTCTGACACTGTTGTCTGTGACCGGGAGGGCAGTCTGACAGTGGTGTGTGTGATCGGGAGTACATTCTGACAGACGTGTGTGGTACCGGGAGTGCAGTCTGACAGCGGTGTATGAGATCGGGAGTGCAGTCTGACAGTGGTGTGTGTGAGAGACCGGGACTGCAGTCTGACATTGGTGTGTGTGAGAGACCGGTAGTGCAGTCTGACAGTGGTGTGTGAGACAAACCGGGAGTGCAGTCTGTCAGAGGTGTGTGTGATCGGGAGTGCAGTCTGACAGTGGTGTGTGTGAGAGACCGGGAGTGCAGTCTGACAGTGGTGTGTGTGACAAACCGGGAGTGCAGTCTGACAGTGGTGTGTGAGACCGGGAGTGGAGTCTGACAGTGCTGTGTGTGTGAGACCGGGAGTACAGACTGTCAGTGGTGTGTGAGACTGGGAGTGCAGTCTGACAGTGGTGTGTGTGACCGGGAGTACAGACTGACAGTGGTGTGTGAGACTGGGAGTGCAGTCTGACAGTGGTGTGTGACTGGGTGAGCAGTCTGACAGTGGTTTATTTGTGAGACCGGGAGTGCAGTCTGTCAGTGGTGTGTGTGACCTGGAGTGCAGTCTGATAGTGGTGTTTCTGACCGGGAGTGCAGTCTGACAGTGGTGTGTGTGACCGGGTGTACAGTCTGGCAGTGGTGTGTGAGACCGGGAGGCAGTCTCACCGTGGTGTGTGAGACTGGGAGTGCAGTCTGACAGAAGAGTGTGTGTGAGACCGGGAGTGCAGTCTGACACTGTTGTCTGTGACCGGGAGTGCAGTCTGACAGTGGTGTGTGTGTGACACGGAGTGCAGTCTGACAGTGGTGGGTGTGTGAGACCGGGAGTCAGTCTGACAGTGGTGTGTGAGACCGTGAGTACACTCTGACAGTGGTGTGTGAGACAGGGAGTGCAGTCTGACAGTGGTGTGTGAGACTGGGAGTGCAGTCTGACAGTGGTGTGTAAGACCGGGAGTACAGTCTGACAGTGGAGTGTGTGATCGGGAGTACAGTCTGACAGTGGTGTGTGTGACCGGGAGTGCAGTCTGACAGTGGTGTGTGTGTGACACGGAGCGCAGTCTGACAGTGGTGGGTGTGTGAGACCGGGAGTCAGTCTGACAGTGGTGTGTGAGACCGGGACTACCGTCTGACAGTGGTGTGTATGACCGGGAGTGCAGTCTGAGAGTGGTGTGTGAGACTGGGAGTGCAGTCTGACAGCAGTGTATGAGATCGGGAGTGCAGTCTGACAGTGGTGTGTGTGAGAGACCGGGACTGCAGTCTGACATTGGTGTGTGTGAGAGACCGGTAGTGCAGTCTGACAGTGTGTGTGTGACAAACCGGGAGTGCAGTCTGACAGTGGTGTGTGTGATCGGGAGTGCAGTCTGACAGTGTGTGTGTGAGAGACCGGGAGTGCAGTCTGACAGTGGTGTGTGTGACAAACCGGGAGTGCAGCCTGACAGTGGGTGTGTGAGACCGGGAGTGCAGTCTGACAGTGGTGTGTGAGACCGGGAGTGCAGTTTGACAGAGGTGTGTGAGACCGGGAGTGCAGTCCGACACTGTTGTGTGTGACCGGGAGTGCAGTCTGACAGAGGTGTGTGTGATCGGGAGTACATCTGACAGTGGTGTGTGGTACCGGGAGTGCAGTCTGACAGCGGTGTATGAGATCGGGAGTGCAGTCTGACAGTGGTGTGTGTGACAAACCGGGAGCGCAGTCTGACAGTGGTGTGTGAGACCGGGAGTGCAGTCTGACAGTGCTGTCTGATATGACCGGGAGTGCAATCTGACAGAGGTGTGTGTGACAGGGAGTGGAGTCTGACAGTGCTGTGTGTGTGAGACCGGGAGTACAGACTGTCAGTGGTGTGTGAGGACTGGGAGTGCAGTCTGACAGTGGTGTGTGTGACCGGGAGTACAGACTGACAGTGGTGTGTGAGACTGGGAGTGCAGTCTGACAGTGGTGTGTGTGACTGTGTGAGCAGTCTGACAGTGGTTTATGTGGAGACCGGGGAGTGCAGTCTGTCAGTGGTGTGTGTGACCTGGAGTGCAGTCTGATAGTGGTGTTTCTGACCGGGAGTGCAGTCTGACAGTGGTGTGTGTGACCGGGTGTACAGTCTGGCAGTGGTGTGTGAGACCGGTGAGGCAGTCTGACCGTGGTGGTGTGTGAGACTGGGAGTGCAGGCCTGACAGTAGAGTGTGTGTGAGACCGGGAGTGCAGTCTGACACTGTTGTCTGTGACCGGGAGTGCAGTCTGACAGTGGTGTGTGTGTGACTGGGAGTGCAGTCTGACAGTGGTGTCTGTGACCGGGAGTGCAGTCTGACAGTGGTGTGTGTGTGACACGGAGTGCAGTCCGACAGTGGTGTGTGTGTGTGAGACCGGGAGTACAGTCTGACAGTGGTGTGTGAGACCGGGAGTGCAGTCTGACAGCAGTGTATGAGATCGGGAGTGCAGTCTGACAGTGGTGTGTGTGAGAGACCGGGACTGCAGTCTGACATTGGTGTCTGTGAGAGACCGGTAGTGCAGTCTGACAGTGGTGTGTGTGACAAACCGGGAGTGCAGTCTGACAGTGGTGTGTGTGATCGGGAGTGCGGTCTGACAGTGGTGTGTGTGAGAGAACGGGAGTGCAGTCTGACAGTGGTGTGTGTGACAAACCGGGAGTGCAGCCTGACAGTGGTGTGTGAGACCGGGAGTGCAGTCTGACAGTGCTGTGTGTATGACCGGGAGTGCAATCTGACAGAGGTGTGTGTTGCCAGGGAGTGGAGTCTGACAGTGCTGTGTGTGTGAGACCGGGAGTACAGACTGTCAGTGGTGTGTGAGACTGGGAGTGCAGTCTGACAGTGGTGTGTGTGACCGGGAGTACAGACTGGCAGTGGTGTGAGAGACTGGGAGTGCAGTCTGACAGTGGTGTGTGTGACCGGAAGTACAGTCTGACAGTGGTATGTGAGACCGGGAGTGCAGTCTGACAGTGGTGTGTGTGACTGGGTGAGCAGTCTGACAGTGGTTTATGTGTGAGACCGGAAGTGCAGCCTGTCAGTGGTGTGTGTGACCGGAGTGCAGTCTGACAGTGGTGTTTCTGACCGGGAGTGCAGTCTGACAATGGTGATGTGTGACCGGGAGTGCAGTCTGACTGTGGTGTGTGTGACTGGGAGTGCAGTCTGACAGTGGTGTGTGTGACTGGGTGAGCAGTCTGACAGTGGTTTATGTGTGAGACCGGGAGCGCAGTCTTTCAGTGGTGTGTGTGACCGGGAGTGTAGTCTGACAGTGGTGTTTCTGACCGGGAGTGCAGTCTGACAGTGGTGAGTGGTACCGGGAGTGCAGTCTGACAGCGGTGTATGAGATCGGGAGTGCAGTCTGACAGTGGTGTGTGTGAGAGACCGGGACTGCAGTCTGACATTGGTGTGTGTGAGAGACCGGTAGTGCAGTCTGACAGTGGTGTGTGTGACAAACCGGGAGTGCAGTCTGTCAGTGGTGTGTGTGATCGGGAGTGCAGTCTGACAGTGCTGTGTTTGAGAGAACGGGAGTGCAGTCTGACAGTGGTGTGTGTGACCAAACCGGGAGTGCAGCCTGACAGTGGTGTGTGAGATCGGGAGTGCAGTCTGACAGTGCTGTGTGTATGACCGGAGTGCAATCTGACAGAGGTGTGTGTGAAAGGGAGTGGAGTCTGACAGTGCTGTGTGTGTAAGACCGGGAGTACTGACGGACAGTGGTGTGTGAGAATGGGAGTGCAGTCTGACAGTGGTGTGTGTGAGCGGGAGTACAGTCTGACAGTGGTGTGTGAGACCGGGAGTGCAGTCCTGACAGTGGTGTGTGTGACTGGGTGAGCAGTCTGACAGTGGTTTATGTGTGAGACCGGAAGTGCAGGCCTGTCAGTGGTGTGTGTGACCGGGAGTGCAGTCTGACAGTGGTGTTTCTGACCGGGAGTGCAGTCTGACAATGGTGTGTGTGACCGGGAGTGCAGTCTGACTGTGGTGTGTGTGACTGGGAGTGCAGTCTGACAGTGGTGTGTGTGACTGGGTGAGCAGTCTGACAGTGGTTTATGTGTGAGACCGGGAGTGGAGTCTGACAGTGCTGTGTGTGTGAGACCGGGAGTACAGACTGTCAGTGGTGTGTGAGACTGGGAGTGCAGTCTGACAGTGGTGTGTGTGACCGGAAGTACAGACTGACAGTGGTGTGTGAGACTGGGAGTGCAGTCTGACAGTGGTGTGTGACTGGGGTGAGCAGTCTGACAGTGGTTTATGTGTGAGACCGGGGAGTGCAGTCTGTCAGTGGTGTGTGTGACCTGGAGTGCAGTCTGATAGAGGTGTTTCTGACCGGGGAGTGCAGTCTGACAGTGGTGTGTGGACCGGGTGTACAGTCTGGCAGTGGTGTGTGAGACCGGGAGGCAGTCTGACCGTGGTGTGTGAGACTGGGAGTGCAGTCTGACAGTAGAGTGTGTGTGAGACCGGGAGTGCAGTCTGACACTGTTGTCTGTGACCGGAGTGCTGTCTGACAGTGTGTGTGTGTGACTGGAGTGCAGTCTGACAGTGGTGTCTGTGACCGGAGTGCAGTCTGACAGTGGTGTGTGAGACCGTGAGTACACTCTGACAGTGGTGTGTGAGACAGGGACTGCAGTCTGACAGTGGTGTGTGAGACCGGGAGTGCAGTCTGACAGTGGTGTGTAAGACCGGGAGTACAGTCTGACAGTGGAGTGTGTGATCGGGAGTACAGTCTGACAGTGGTGTGTGTGACCGGGAGTGCAGTCTGACAGTGGTGTGTGTGTGACACGGAGCGCAGTCTGACAGTGGTGGGTGTGTGAGACCGGGAGTCAGTCTGACAGTGGTGTGTGAGACTGGGAGTGCAGTCTGACAGTAGAGTGTGTGTGAGACCGGGAGTGCAGTCTGACACTGTTGTCTGTGACCGGGAGGGCAGTCTGACAGAGGTGTGTGTGATCGGGAGTACATTCTGACAGAGGTGTGTGGTACCGGGAGTGCAGTCTGACAGCGGTGTATGAGATCGGGAGTGCAGTCTGACAGTGGTGTGTGTGAGAGACCGGGACTGCAGTCTGACATTGGTGTGTGAGAGACCGGTAGTGCAGTCTGACTGTGGTGTGTGAGACAAACGGGAGTGCAGTCTGTCAGAGGTGTGTGTGATCGGGAGTGCAGTCTGACAGTGGTGTGTGTGAGAGACCGGGAGTGCAGTCTGACAGTGGTGTGTGTGACAAACCGGGAGTGCAGTCTGACAGTGGTGTGTGAGACCGGGAGTGGAGTCTGACAGTGCTGTGTGTGTGAGACCGGGAGTACAGACTTTCAGTGGTGTGTGAGACTGGGAGTGCAGTCTGACAGTGGTGTGTGTGACCGGGAGTACAGACTGACAGAGGTGTGTGAGACTGGGAGTGCAGTCTGACAGTGGTGTGTGTGACCGGGTGAGCAGTCTGGACAGTGGTTTATGTGTGAGACCGGAAGTGCAGCCTGTCAGTGGTGTGTGTGACCGGGAGTGCAGTCTGACAGTGGTGTTTCTGACCGGGAGTGCAGTCTGACAGTGGTGTGTGTGACCGGAGTGCAGTCTGACTTTGGTGTGTGTGACTGGAGTGCAGTCTGACAGTGGTGTGTGTGACTGGTGAGCAGTCTGACAGTGGTTATGTGTGAGACCGGGAGCGCAGTCTGACAGTGGTGTTTCTGACCGGGAGTGTAGTCTGACAGTGGTGTTTCTGACCGGGAGTGCAGTCTGACAGTGGTGTGTGTGTCCGGGAGTGCAGTCTGACAGTGGTGTGTGTGACCGGGTGTACAGTCTGGCAGTGGTGTGTGAGACCAGGAGTGCAGTCTGACCGTGGTGTGTGAGACTGGGAGTGCAGTCTGACAGCAGAGTGTGTGTGAGGCCGGAGTGCAGTCTGAGAGTGGTGTGCTTAACCGGAGTACAGTCTGACAGTGGTATGTGTGTGAGACCGGGAGTACAGTCTGACAGTGGTGTGTGAGACCGGGAGTGCAGTCTGACAGTGGAGTGTGTGATCGGAGTACAGTCTGACAGTGGTGTGTGTGATCGGGAGTACAGTCTGACAGTGGTGTGTGGTACCGGGAGTGCAGTCTGACAGCGGTGTGTGAGGACCGGGAGTGCAGTCTGACAGTGGTGTGTGTGAGAGACCGGTAGTGCAGTCTGACAGTGGTGTGTGTGACAAACCGGGAGTGCAGTCTGACAGTGGTGTGTGTGATCGGGAGTGCAGTCTGACAGTGCTGTGTGTATGACCGGGAGTGCAATCTGACAGAGGTGTGTGTGACAGGAGTGGAGTCTGACAGTGCTGTGTGTGTAAGACGGGAGTACAGACTGACAGAGGTGTGTGAGACTGGGAGTGCAGTCTGACAGTGGTGTGTGAGACCGGGAGTGCAGTTTGACAGAGGTGTGTGAGACCGGGAGTGCAGTCCGACACTGTTGTGTGTGACCGGGAGTGCAGTCTGACAGAGGTGTGTGTGATCGGGAGTACATTCTGAGAGTGGTGGTGTGGTACCGGGAGTGCAGTCTGACAGCGGTGTATGAGATCGGGAGTGCAGTCTGACAGTGGTGTGTGTGAGAGACCGGGACTGCAGTCTGACATTGGTGTGTGTGAGAGACGCGGTAGTGCAGTCTGACAGTGGTGTGTGTGACAAACCGGGAGCGCAGTCTGACAGTGGTGTGTGAGACCGGAGTGCAGTCTGACAGTGCTGTCTGTATGACCGGGAGTGCAATCTGACAGAGGTGTGTGTGACAGGGAGTGGAGTCTGACAGTGCTGTGTGTGTGAGACCGGGAGTACAGACTGTCAGTGGTGTGTGAGACTGGGAGTGCAGTCTGACAGTGGTGTGTGTGACCGGGAGTACAGACTGACAGTGGTGTGTGAGACTGGGAGTGCAGTCTGACAGTGGTGTGTGTGACTGTGTGAGCAGTCTGACAGTGGTTTATGTGTGAGACCGGAGTGCAGTCTGTCAGTGGTGTGTGTGACCTGGAGTGCAGTCTGATAGTGGTGTTTCTGACCGGGAGTGCAGTCTGACAGTGGTGTGTGTGACCGGTGTACAGTCTGGCAGTGGTGTGTGAGACCGGGAGGCAGTCTGACCGTGGTGTGTGAGACTGGGAGTGCAGCCTGACAGTAGAGTGTGTGTGAGACCGGGAGTGCAGTCTGACACTGTTGTCTGTGACGGGAGTGCAGTCTGACAGTGGTGTGTGTGTGACTGGGAGTGCAGTCTGACAGTGGTGTCTGTGACCGGGAGTGCAGTCTGACAGTGGTGTGTGTGTGACACGGAGTGCAGTCGACAGTGGTGTGTGTGTGAGACCGGCAGTACAGTCTGACAGTGGTGTGTGAGACCGGGAGTGCAGTCTGACAGCAGTGTATGAGATCGGGAGTGCAGTCTGACAGTGGTGTGTGTGAGACGCGGTACTGCAGTCTGACATTGGTGTGTGTGAGAGACCGGTAGTGCAGTCTGACAGTGGTGTGTGTGACAAACCGGGAGTGCAGTCTGACAGTGGTGTGTGTGATCGGGAGTGCAGTCTGACAGTGGTGTGTGTGAGAGACCGGGAGTGCAGTCTGACAGTGGTGTGTGTGACAAACCGGGAGTGCAGCCTGACAGTGGTGTGTGAGACCGGGAGTGCAGTCTGACAGTGCTGTGTGTATGACCGGGAGTGCAATCTGACAGAGGTGTGTGTGACAGGGAGTGGAGTCTGACAGTGCTGTGTGTGTGAGACCGGGAGTACAGACTGTCAGTGGTGTGTGAGACTGGGAGTGCAGTCTGACAGTGGTGTGTGAGAATGGGAGTGCAGTCTGACAGTGGTGTGTGTGACCGGGAGTACAGACTGGCAGTGGTGTGAGAGACTGGGAGTGCAGTCTGACAGTGGTGTGTGTGACCGGAAGTACAGTCTGACAGTGGTGTGTGAGACCGGGAGTGCAGTCTGACAGTGGTGTGTGTGACTGGGTGAGCAGTCTGACAGTGGTTTATGTGTGAGATCCGGGAGTGCAGCCTGTCAGTGGTGTGTGTGACCGGGAGTGCAGTCTGACAGTGGTGTTTCTGACCGGGAGTGCAGTCTGACAATGGTGTGTGTGACCGGGAGTGCAGTCTGACTGTGGTGTGTGTGACTGGGGAGTGCAGTCTGACAGTGGTGTGTGTGACTGGGTGAGCAGTCTGACAGTGGTTTATGTGTGAGAGACCGGGACTGCAGTCTGACATTGGTGTGTGTGACAGACCGGTAGTGCAGTCTGACAGTGGTGTGTGTGACAAACCGGGAGTGCAGTCTGTCAGTGGTGTGTGTGATCGGGAGTGGCAGTCTGACAGTGGTGTGTTTGAGAGACGGGAGGCTGCAGTCTGACAGTGGTGTGTGTGACAAACCGGGAGTGCAGTCTGACAGTGGTGTGTGAGACCGGGAGTGGAGTCTGACAGTGCTGTGTGTGTGAGACCGGGAGTACAGACTGTCAGTGGTGTGTGAGACTGGGAGTGCAGTCTGACAGTGGTGTGTGTGACCGGGAGTACAGACTGACAGTGGTGTGTGAGACTGGGAGTGCAGTCTGACAGTGGTGTGTGTGACTGGTGAGCAGTCTGACAGTGGTTTATGTATGAGACCGGGAGTGCAGTCTGTCAGTGGTGTGTGTGACCGGGAGTGCAGTCTGATAGTGGTGTTTCTGACCGGGAGTGCAGTCTGACAGTGGTGTGTGTGACCGGGTGTACAGTCTGGCAGTGGTGTGTGAGACAGGGAGGCAGTCTGACCGTGGTGTGTGAGACTGGGAGTACAGTCTGACAGTGGTGTGTGTGACCGGGAGTGCAGTCTGACAGTGGTGTGTGTGTGACACGGAGCGCAGTCTGACAGTGGTGGGTGTGTGAGACCGGGAGTCAGTCTGACAGTGGTGTGTGAGACTGGGAGTGCAGTCTGACAGTAGAGTGTGTGTGAGACCGGGAGTGCAGTCCTGACACTGTTGTCTGTGACCGGAGGGCAGTCTGACAGAGGTGTGTGTGATCGGGAGTACATTCTGACAGAGGTGTGTGGTACCGGGAGTGCAGTCTGACAGCGGTGTATGAGATCGGGAGTGCAGTCTGACAGTGGTGTGTGTGAGAGACCGGGACTGCAGTCTGACATTGGTGTGTGTGAGAGGACCGGTAGTGCAGTCTGACTGTGGTGTGTGAGACAAACCGGGGAGTGCAGTCTGTCAGAGGTGTGTGTGATCGGGAGTGCAGTCTGACAGTGGTGTGTGTGAGAGACCGGGAGTGCAGTCTGACAGTGGGTGTGTGTGACAAACCGGGAGTGCAGTCTGACAGTGGTGTGTGAGACCGGGAGTGGAGTCTGACAGTGCTGTGTGTGTGAGACCGGGAGTACAGACTTTCAGGTTGTGTGTGAGACTGGGAGTGCAGTCTGACAGTGGTGTGTGTGACCGGGAGTACAGACTGACAGAGGTGTGTGAGACTGGGAGTGCAGTCTGACAGTGGTGTGTGTGACCGGGTGAGCAGTCTGACAGTGGTTTATGTGTGAGACCGGAAGTGCAGCCTGTCAGTGGTGTGTGTGACCGGAGTGCAGTCTGGACAGTGGTGTTTCTGACCGGGAGTGCAGTCTGACAGTGGTGTGTTGTGACCGGGAGTGCAGTCTGACTTTGGTTGTGTGTGACTGGGAGTGCAGTCTGACAGTGGTGTGTGTGACTGGGTGAGCAGTCTGACAGTGGTTTATGTGTGAGACCGGGAGCGCAGTCTGACAGTGGTGTTTCTGACCGGGAGTGTAGTCTGACAGTGGT
Organism: Mobula birostris; assembly: GCF_030028105.1. Lineage (NCBI taxonomy): Eukaryota > Metazoa > Chordata > Chondrichthyes > Myliobatiformes > Myliobatidae > Mobula > Mobula birostris. Next base: position 24,113 of record NW_027275472.1, on the reverse strand, counting down.
GTTTCTGACCGGGAGTGCAGTCTGACAGTGGTGTGTGTGTCCGGAGTGCAGTCTGACAGTGGTGTGTGTGACCGGGTGTACAGTCTGGCAGTGGTGTGTGAGACCAGGAGTGCAGTCTGACCGTGGTGTGTGAGACTGGGAGTGCAGTCTGACAGCAGAGTGTGTGTGAGGCCGGGAGTGCAGTCTGAGAGTGGTGTGCTTAACGGGAGTACAGTCTGACAGTGGTATGTGTGTGAGACCGGGAGTACAGTCTGACAGTGGTGTGTGAGACGGGAGTGCAGTCTGACAGTGGAGTGTGTGATCGGGAGTACAGTCTGACAGTGGTGTGTGTGATCGGGAGTACAGTCTGACAGTGGTGTGTGGTACCGGGAGTGCAGTCTGACAGCGGTGTGTGAGACCGGGAGTGCAGTCTGACAGTGGTGTGTGTGAGAGACCGGTAGTGCAGTCTGACAGTGGTGTGTGTGACAAACCGGAGTGCAGTCTGACAGTGGTGTGTGTGATCGGGAGTGCAGTCTGACAGTGCTGTGTGTATGACCGGGAGTGCAATCTGACAGAGGTGTGTGTGACAGGGAGTGGAGTCTGACAGTGCTGTGTGTGTAAGACCGGGAGTACAGACTGACAGAGGTGTGTGAGACTGGGAGTGCAGTCTGACAGTGGTGTGTGAGACGGGAGTGCAGTTTGACAGAGGTGTGTGAGACGGGTGCAGTCCGACACTGTTGTGTGTGACCGGGAGTGCAGTCTGACAGAGGTTGTGTGTGATCGGGAGTACATTCTGAGAGTGGTGTGTGGTACCGGGAGGTGCAGTCTGACAGCGGTGTATGAGATCGGGAGTGCAGTCTGACAGTGGTGTTGTGTGAGAGACCGGGACTGCAGTCTGACATTGGTGTGTGTGAGAGACCGGTAGTGCAGTCTGACAGTGGTGTGTGTGACAAACCGGGAGCGCAGTCTGACAGTGGTGTGTGAGACCGGAGTGCAGTCTGACAGTGCTGTCTGTATGACCGGGAGTGCAATCTGACAGAGGTGTGTGTGACAGGGAGTGGAGTCTGACAGTGCTGTGTGTGTGAGACCGGAGTACAGACTGTCAGTGGTGTGTGAGACTGGGAGTGCAGTCTGACAGTGGTGTGTGTGACCGGGAGTGACAGACTGACAGTGGTGTGTGAGACTGGGAGTGCAGTCTGACAGTGGTGTGTGTGACTGTGTGAGCAGTCTGACAGTGGTTTATGTGTGAGACCGGGAGTGCAGTCTGTCAGTGGTGTGTGTGACCTGGAGTGCAGTCTGATTAGTGGTGTTTCTGACCGGGAGTGCAGTCTGACAGTGGTGCTGTGTGACCGGGTGTACAGTCCTGGCAGTGGTGTGTGAGACCGGGAGGCAGTCTGGACCGTGTGTGTGAGACTGGGAGTGCAGCCTGACAGTAGAGTGTGTGTGAGACCGGGAGTGCAGTCTGACACTGTTGTCTGTGACCGGGAGTGCAGTCTGACAGTGGTGTGTGTGTGACTGGGAGTGCAGTCTGACAGTGGTGTCTGTGACCGGGAGTGCAGTCTGACAGTGGTGTGTGTGTGACACGGAGTGCAGTCGACAGTGGTGTGTGTGTGAGACCGGCAGTACAGTCTGACAGTGGTGTGTGAGACCGGGAGTGCAGTCTGACAGCAGTGTATGAGATCGGGAGTGCAGTCTGACAGTGGTGTGTGTGAGAGACCGGTACTGCAGTCTGACATTGGTGTGTGTGAGAGACCGGTAGTGCAGTCTGACAGTGGTCGTGTGTGACAAACCGGGAGTGCAGTCTGACAGTGGTGTGTGTTGATCGGGAGTGCAGTCTGACAGTGGTGTGTGTGAGAGACCGGGAGTGCAGTCTGACAGTGGTGTGTGTGACAAACCGGGAGTGCAGCCTGACAGTGGTGTGTGAGACCGGGAGTGCAGTCTGACAGTGCTGTGTGTATGACCGGGAGTGCAATCTGACAGAGGTGTGTGTGACAGGGAGTGGAGTCTGACAGTGCTGTGTGTGTGAGACCGGAGTACAGACTGTCAGTGGTGTGTGAGACTGGAGTGCAGTCTGACAGTGGTGTGTGAGAATGGGAGTGCAGTCTGACAGTGGTGTGTGTGACCGGGAGTACAGACTGGCAGTGGTGTGAGAGACTGGGAGTGCAGTCTGACAGTGGTGTGTGTGACCGGAAGTACAGTCTGACAGTGGTGTGTGAGACCGGGAGTGCAGTCTGACAGTGGTGTGTGTGACTGGTGAGCAGTCTGACAGTGGTTTATGTGTGAGATCCGGGAGTGCAGCCTGTCAGTGGGTGTGTGTGACCGGGAGTGCAGTCTGACAGTGGTGTTTCTGACCGGGAGTGCAGTCTGACAATGGTGTGTGTGACCGGGAGTGCAGTCTGACTGTGGTGTGTGTGACTGGAGTGCAGTCTGACAGTGGTGTGTGTGACTGGGTGAGCAGTCTGACAGTGGTTTATGTGTGAGAGACCGGGACTGCAGTCTGACATTGGTGTGTGTGACAGACCGGGTAGTGCAGTCTGACAGTGGTGTGTGTGACAAACCGGGAGTGCAGTCTGTCAGTGGTGTGTGTGATCGGGAGTGCAGTCTGACAGTGGTGTGTTGAGAGACCGGGAGTGCAGTCTGACAGTGGTGTGTGTGACAAACCGGGAGTGCAGTCTGACAGTGGTGTGTGAGACCGGGAGTGGAGTCTGACAGTGCTGTGTGTGTGTGAGACCGGGAGTACAGACTGTCAGTGGTGTGTGAGACTGGGAGTGCAGTCTGACAGTGGTGTGTGTGACCGGGAGTACAGACTGACAGTGGTGTGTGAGACTGGGAGTGCAGTCTGACAGTGGTGTGTGTGACTGGTGAGCAGTCTGACAGTGGTTTATGTATGAGACCGGGAGTGCAGTCTGTCAGTGGTGTGTGTGACCGGGAGTGCAGTCTGATAGTGGTGTTTCTGACCGGGAGTGCAGTCTGACAGTGGTGTGTGTGACCGGGTGTACAGTCTGGCAGTGGTGTGTGAGACAGGGAGGCAGTCTGACCGTGGCTGTGTGAGACTGGGAGTACAGTCTGACAGTAGAGTGTGTGTGAGGCCGGGAGTGCAGTCTGAGAGTGGTGTGCGTAACCGGGAGTACAGTCTGACAGTGGTATGTGTGTGAGACCGGGAGTGCAGTCTGACACTGTTGTCTGTGACGGCGAGTGCAGTCTGACAGTGGTGTGTGTGTGACTGGGAGTACAGTCTGACAGTGGTATGTGTGTGAGACCGGGAGTGCAGTCTGACACTGCTTGTCTGTGACCGGGAGTGCAGTCTGACAGTGGTGTGTGTGTGACTGGGAGTGCAGTCTGACAGTGGTGTGTGAGACCGGGAGTGAAGTCTGACAGTGGTGTGTGAGACCGGGAGTGCAGTCTGACAGTGGTGTGTGTGACCAGAAGTACAGTCTGACAGTGGTGTGTGAGACCGGGAGTACAGTCCGACAATGGTGGTGTGTGTGAGGACCGGGAGTACAGTCTGACAGTGGTGTGTGAGACCGTGAGTGCAGTTTGACAGAGGTGTGTGAGACCGGGAGTGCAGTCCGACACTGTTGTGTGTGACCGGGAGTGCAGTCTGACAGAGGTGTGTGTGATCGGGAGTACATTCTGACAGTGGTGTGTGGTACCGGGAGTGCAGTCTGACAGCGGTGTATGAGATCGGAGTGCAGTCTGACAGTGGTGTGTGTGAGAGACCGGGACTGCAGTCTGACATTGGTGTGTGTGAGACACCGGTAGTGCAGTCTGACAGTGGTGTGTGTGACAAACCGGGAGTGCAGTCTGTCAGTGGTGTGTGTGATCGGGGGAGTGCAGTCTGACAGTGGTGTGTGTGAGAGACCGGGAGTGCAGTCTGACAGTGGTGTGTGTGACAAACCGGGGAGTGCAGTCTGACAGTGGTGTGTGAGACCGAGAGTGGAGTCTGACAGTGCTGTGTGTGTGAGACCGGGAGTACAGACTGTCAGTGGTGTGTGAGACTGGAAGTGCAGTCTGACAGTGGTGTGTGTGACCGGGAGTACAGACTGACAGTGGTGGTGTGAGACTGGAGTGCAGTCTGACAGTGGTGTGTGACTGGGTGAGCAGTCTGACAGTGGTTTATGTGTGAGACCGGAGTGCAGTCTGTCAGTGGTGTGTGTGACCTGAGTGCAGTCTGATAGTGGTGTTTCTGACCGGGAGTGCAGTCTGACAGTGGTGTGTGTGACCGGGAGTGCAGTCTGACAGTGGTGTGTGTGACCGGGTGTACAGTCTGGCAGTGGTGTGTGAGACCAGGAGTGCAGTCTGACCGTGGTGTGTGAGACTGGGAGTGCAGTCTGACAGCAGAGTGTGTGTGAGGCCGGGAGTGCAGTCTGAGAGTGGTGTGCTTAACCGGGAGTACAGTCTGACAGTGGTATGTGTGTGAGACCGGGAGTACAGTCTGACAGTGGTGTGTGAGACCGGGAGTGCAGTCTGACAGTGGAGTGTGTGATCGGGAGTACAGTCTGACAGTGGTGTGTGTGATCGGGAGTACAGTCTGACAGTGGTGTGTGGTACCGGAGTGCAGTCCTGACAGTGGTGTGTGTGTGACACGGAGTGCAGTCCGACAGTGGTGTGTGTGTGAGACCGGAGTACAGTCTGACAGTGGTGTGTGAGACGGGAGTGCAGTCTGACAGCAGTGTATGAGATCGGGAGTGCAGTCTGACAGTGGTGTGTGTGAGAGACCGGTACTGCAGTCTGACATTGGTGTGTGTGAGAGACCGGGTAGTGCAGTCTGACAGTGGTGTGTGTGACAAACCGGAGTGCAGTCTGACAGTGGTGTGTGTGATCGGGAGTGCAGTCTGACAGTGGTGTGTGTGAGAGACCGGGAGTGCAGTCTGACAGTGGTGTGTGTGACAAACCGGGAGTGCAGCCTGACAGTGGTGTGTGAGACCGGGACTGCAGTCTGACAGTGCTGTGTGTATGACCGGGAGTGCAATCTGACAGAGGTGTGTGTGACAGGGAGTGGAGTCTGACAGTGCTGTGTGTGTGAGACCGGGAGTACAGACTGTCAGTGGTGTGTGAGACTGGGAGTGCAGTCTGACAGTGGTGTGTGAGAATGGGAGTGCAGTCTGACAGTGTGTGTGTGACCGGGAGTACAGACTGGCAGTGGTGTGAGAGACTGGGAGTGCAGTCTGACAGTGGTGTGTGTGACCGGAAGTACAGTCTGACAGTGGTGTGTGAGACCGGGAGTGCAGTCTGACAGTGGTGTGTGTGACTGGGTGAGCAGTCTGACAGTGGTTTATGTGTGAGATCCGGGAGTGCAGCCTGTCAGTGGTGTGTGTGACCGGGAGTGCAGTCTGACAGTGGTGTTTCTGACCAGGAGTGCAGTCTGACAATGGTGTGTGTGACCGGGAGTGCAGTCTGACTGTGGTGTGTGTGACTGGGAGTGCAGTCTGACAGTGGTGTGTGTGACTGGGTGAGCAGTTCTGACAGTGGTTTATGTGTGAGACCGGGAGCGCAGTCTGTCAGTGGTGTGTGTGACGCGGAGTGTAGTCTGACAGTGGTGTTTCTGACGGGAGTGCAGTCTGACAGTGGTGAGTGGTACCGGTGAGTGCAGTCTGACAGCGGTGTATGAGATCGGGAGTGCAGTCTGACAGTGGTGTGTGTGAGAGACCGGGACTGCAGTCTGACATTGGTGTGTGTGACAGACCGGTAGTGCAGTCTGACAGTGGTGTGTGTGACAAACGCGGAGTGCAGTCTGTCAGTGGTGTGTGTGATCGGGAGTGCAGTCTGACAGTGGTGTGTTTGAGAGACCGGGAGTGCAGTCTGACAGTGGTGTGTGTGACAAACCGGGAGTGCAGTCTGACAGTGGTGTGTGAGACCGGGAGTGGAGTCTGACAGTGCTGTGTGTGTGAGACCGGGAGTACAGACTGTCAGTGGTGTGTGAGACTGGGAGTGCAGTCTGACAGTGGTGTGTGTGACCGGGAGTACAGACTGACAGTGGTGTGACGAGAGCTGGGAGTGCAGTCTGACAGTGGTGTGTGTGACTGGTGAGCAGTCTGACAGTGGTTTATGTATGAGACCGGGAGTGCAGTCTGTCAGTGGTGTGTGTGACCGGGAGTGCAGTCTGATAGTGGTGTTTCTGACCGGGAGTGCAGTCTGACAGTGGTGTGTGTGACCGGGGTGTACAGTCTGGCAGTGGTGTGTGAGACAGGGAGGCAGTCTGACCGTGGTGTGTGAGACTGGAGTGCAGTCTGACAGCAGAGTGTGTGTGAGGCGGGAGTGCAGTCTGAGAGTGGTGTGCGTAACCGGGAGTACAGTCTGACAGTGGTATGTGTGTGTGAGACCGGGAGTGCAGTCTGACACTGTTGTCTGTGACCGGGAGTGCAGTCTGACAGTGGTGTGTGTGTGACTGGGAGTACAGTCCTGACAGTGGTATGTGTGTGAGACCGGGAGTGCAGTCTGACACTGTTGTCTGTGACCGGGAGTGCAGTCTGACAGTGGTGTGTGTGTGACTGGGAGTGCAGTCTGACAGTGGTGTGTGAGACCGGGAGTGAAGTCTGACAGTGGTGTGTGAGACCGGGAGTGCAGTCTGACAGTGGTGTGTGTGACCAGAAGTACAGTCTGACAGTGGTGTGTGAGACCGGAGTACAGTCCGACAATGGTGTGTGTGTGAGACCGGGAGTACAGTCTGACAGTGGTGTGTGAGACCGTGAGTGCAGTTTGACAGAGGTGTGTGAGACCGGGAGTGCAGTCCGACACTGTTGTGTGTGACCGGGAGTGCAGTCTGACAGAGTGTGTGTGATCGGAGTACATTCTGACAGTGGTGTGTGGTACCGGGAGTGCAGTCTGACAGCGGTGTATGAGATCGGGAGTGCAGTCTGACAGTGTGTGTGTGAGAGACCGGGACTGCAGTCTGACATTGGTGTGTGTGAGACACCGGTAGTGCAGTCTGACAGTGGTGTGTGTGACAAACCGGGAGTGCAGTCTGTCAGTGGTGTGTGTGATCGGGAGTGCAGTCTGACAGTGGTGTGTGTGAGAGACGGGAGTTGCAGTCTGACAGTGGTGTGTGTGACAAACCGGGAGTGCAGTCTGACAGTGGTGTGTGAGACCGAGAGTGGAGTCTGACAGTGCTGTGTGTGTGAGACCGGGAGTACAGACTGTCAGTGGTGTGTGAGACTGGAAGTGCAGTCTGACAGTGGTGTGTGTGACCGGGAGTACAGACTGACAGTGGTGTGTGAGACTGGAGTGCAGTCTGTCAGTGGTGTGTGTGACCTGGAGTGCAGTCTGATAGTGGTGTTTCTGACCGGGAGTGCAGTCTGACCAGTGGTGTGTGTGACCGGGAGTGCAGTCTGACAGTGGTGTGTGTGACCGGGTGTACAGTCTGGCAGTGGTGTGTGAGACCAGGAGTGCAGTCTGACCGTGGTGTGTGAGACTGGAGTGCAGTCTGACAGCAAGAGTGTGTGTGAGGCCGGGAGTGCAGTCTGAGGAGTGGTGTGCTTAACCGGGAGTACAGTCTGACAGTGGTAAGTGTGTGAGACCGGGAGTACAGTCTGACAGTGGTGTGTGAGACCGGGAGTGCAGTCTGACAGTGGAGGTGTGTGATCGGGAGTACAGTCTGACAGTGGTGTGTGTGATCGGGAGTACAGTCTGACAGTGGTGGTGTGGTACCGGGAGTGCAGTCTGACAGTGGTGTGTGTGTGACACGGAGTGCAGTCCGACAGTGGTGTGTGTGTGAGACCGGGAGTACAGTCTGACAGTGGTGTGTGAGACCGGGAGTGCAGTCTGACAGCAGTGTATGAGATCGGGAGTGCAGTCTGACAGTGGTGTGTGTGAGAGACCGGTACTGCAGTCTGACATTGGTGTGTGTGAGGAGACCGGTAGTGCAGTCTGACAGTGGTGTGTGTGACAAACCGGGAGTGCAGTCTGACAGTGGTGTGTGTGATCGGGAGTGCAGTCTGACAGTGGTGTGTGTGAGAGACCGGGAGTGCAGTCTGACAGTGGTGTGTGTGACAAACCGGAGTGCAGCCTGACAGTGGTGTGTGAGACCGGGAGTGCAGTCTGACAGTGCTGTGTGTATGACCGGGAGTGCAATCTGACAGAGGTGTGTGTGACAGGGAGTGGAGTCTGACAGTGCTGTGTGTGTGAGACCGGGGAGTACAGACTGTCAGTGGTGTGTGAGACTGGGAGTGCAGTCTGACAGTGGTGTGTGAGAATTGGGAGTGCAGTCTGACAGTGGTGTGTGTGACGGGAGTACAGACTGGCAGTGGTGTGAGAGACTGGGAGTGCAGTCTGACAGTGGTGTGTGTGACCGGAAGTACAGTCTGACAGTGGTGTGTGAGACCGGGAAGTGCAGTCTGACAGTGGTGTGTGTGACTGGGTGAGCAGTCTGACAGTGGTTTATGTTGAGATCCGGGAGTGCAGCCTGTCAGTGGTGTGTGTGACCGGGAGTGCAGTCTGACAGTGGTGTTTCTGACCAGGAGTGCAGTCTGACAATGGGTGTGTGTGACCGGAGTGCAGTCTGACTGTGGTGTGTGTGACTGGGAGTGCAGTCTGACAGTGGTGTGTGTGACTGGGTGAGCAGTCTGACAGTGGTTTATGTGTGAGACCGGGAGCGCAGTCTGTCAGTGGTGTGTGTGACCGGGAGTGTAGTCTGACAGTGGTGTTTCTGACCGGGAGTGCAGTCTGACAGTGGTGAGTGGTACCGGGAGTGCAGTCTGACAGCGGTGTATGAGATCGGGAGTGCAGTCTGACAGTGGTGTGTGTGAGAGACCGGGACTGCAGTCTGACATTGGTGTGTGTGACAGACCGGTAGTGCAGTCTGACAGTGGTGTGTGTGACAAACGGGAGTGCAGTCTGTCAGTGGTGTGTGTGATCGGGAGTGCAGTCTGACAGTGGTGTGTTTGAGAGACCGGGAGTGCAGTCTGACAGTGGTGTGTGTGACAAACCGGGAGTGCAGTCTGACAGTGGTGTGTGAGACCGGGAGTGGAGTCTGACAGTGCTGTGTGTGTGAGACCGGGAGTACAGACTGTCAGTGGTGTGTGAGACTGGGAGTGCAGTCTGACAGTGGTGTGTGTGACCGGGAGTACAGACTGACAGTGGTGTGTGAGACTGGGAGTGCAGTCTGACAGTGGTGTGTGTGACTGGTGAGCAGTCTGACAGTGGTTTATGTATGAGACCGGGAGTGCAGTCTGTCAGTGGTGTGTGTGACCCGGGAGTGCAGTCTGATAGTGGTGTTTCTGACCGGGAGTGCAGTCTGACAGTGGTGTGTGCGACCGGGTGTACAGTCTGGCAGTGGTGTGTGAGACAGGGAGGCAGTCTGACCGTGGTGTGTGAGACTGGGAGTGCAGTCTGACAGTAGAGTGTGTGTGAGGCGGGAGTGCAGTCTGAGAGTGGTGTGCGTAACCGGGAGTACAGTCTGACAGTGGTATGTGTGTGAGACCGGGGAGTGCAGTCTGACACTGTTGTCTGTGACCGGGAGTGCAGTCTGACATTGGTGTGTGTGTGACTGGGAGTACAGTCTGACAGTGGTATGTGTGTGAGACGGGAGTGCAGTCTGACACTGTTGTCTGTGACCGGGAGTGCAGTCTGACAGTGGTGTGTGTGTGACTGGAGTGCAGTCTGACAGTGGTGTGTGAGACCGGGAGTGAAGTCTGAAAGTGGTGTGTGAGACCGGGAGTGCGAGTCTGACAGTGGTGTGTGTGACCAGAAGTACAGTCTGACAGTGGGGTGTGTGAGACCGGGAGTACAGTCCGACAATGGTGTGTGTGTGAGACCGGGAGTACAGTCTGACAGTGGTGTGTGAGACCGTGAGTGCAGTTTGACAGAGGTGTGTGAGACCGGGAGTGCAGTCCGACACTGTTGTGTGTGACCGGGAGTGCAGTCTGACAGAGGTGTGTGTGATCGGGAGTACATTCTGACAGTGGTGTGTGGTACCGGGAGTGCAGTCTGACAGCGGTGTATGAGATCGGGAGTGCAGTCTGACAGTGGTGTGTGTGAGAGACCGGGACTGCAGTCTGACATTGGTGTGTGTGAGACACCGGTAGTGCAGTCTGACAGTGGTGTGTGTGACAAACCGGGAGTGCAGTCTGTCAGTGGTGTGTGTGATCGGGAGTGCAGTCTGACAGTGGTGTGTGTGAGAGACCGGGAGTGCAGTCTGACAGTGGTGTGTGTGACAAACCGGGAGTGCAGTCTGACAGTGGTGTGTGAGACCGGGAGTGGAGTCTGACAGTGCTGTGTGTGTGAGACCGGGAGTACAGACTGTCAGTGGTGTGTGTGAGACTGGAAGTGCAGTCTGACAGTGGTGTGTGTGACCGGGAGTACAGACTGACAGTGGTGTGTGAGACTGGGAGTGCAGTCTGACAGTGGTGTGTGACTGGGTGAGCAGTCTGACAGTGGTTTATGTGTGAGACCGGGAGTGCAGTCTGTCAGTGGTGTGTGTGACCTGGAGTGCAGTCTGATAGTGGTGTTTCTGACCGGGAGTGCAGTCTGACAGTGGTGTGTGTGACCGGGAGTGCAGTCTGACAGTGGTGTGTGTGACCGGGTGTACAGTCTGGCAGTGGTGTGTGAGACCGGGAGGCAGTCTGACCGTGGTGTGTGAGACTGGGAGTGCAGTCTGACAGTAGAGTGTGTGTCAGACCGGGAGTGCAGTCTGACACTGTTGTCTGTGACCGGGAGTGCTGTCTGACAGTGGTGTGTGTGTGACTGGGAGTGCAGTCTGACAGTGGTGTCTGTGACCGGGAGTGCAGTCTGACAGTGGTGTGTGTGTGACACGGAGTGCAGTCTGACAGTGGTGTGTGTGTGAGACCGGAGTCAGTCTGACAGTGGTGTGTGAGACCGTGAGTACACTCTGACAGTGGTGTGTGAGACAGGGAGTGCAGTCTGACAGTGGTGTGTGAGACCGGGAGTGCAGTCTGACAGTGGTGTGTAAGACCGGGAGTACAGTCTGACAGTGGAGTGTGTGATCGGGAATACAGTCTGACAGTGGTGTGTGTGACCGGGAGTGCAGTCTGACAGTGGTGTGTGTGTGACACGGAGCGCAGTCTGACAGTGGTGGGTGTGTGAGACCGGGAGTCAGTCTGACAGTGGTGTGTGAGACTGGGAGTGCAGTCTGATACTGGTGTGTGAGACCGGGAGTACAGTCTGACAGTGGTGTGTGAGACAGGGAGTGCAGTCTGAGAGTGGTGTGTGAGACCGGGACTACCGTCTGTCAGTGGTGTGTATGACCGGGAATGCAGTCTGAGAGTGGTGTGTGAGACTGGGAGTGCAGTCTGACAGCAGTGTATGAGACCGGGAGTGCAGTCCGACAGTGGTGTGTGTGTGAGACCGGGAGTACAGTCTGACAGTGGTGTGTGAGACCGGGAGTGCAGTCTGACAGCAGTTTATGAGATCGGGAGTGCAGTCTGACAGTGGTGTGTGTGAGAGACCGGGACTGCAGTCTGACATTGGTGTGTGTGAGAGACCGGTAGTGCAGTCTGACAGTGGTGTGTGTGACAAACCGGGAGTGCAGTCTGACAGTGGTGTGTGTGATCGGGAGTGCAGTCTGACAGTGGTGTGTGTGAGAGACCGGGGGTGCAGTCTGACAGTGGTGTGTGTGACAAACCGGGAGTGCAGTCTGACAGTGGTGTGTGAGACCGGGAGTGCAGTCTGACAGTGGTGTGTGTGACTGGGTGAGCAGTCTGACAGTGGTTTATGTGTGAGACCGGGAGCGCAGTCTGTCAGTGGTGTGTGTGACCGGGAGTGTAGTCTGACAGTGGTGTTTCTGACCGGGAGTGCAGTCTGACAGTGGTGTGTGTGTCCGGGAGTGCAGTCTGACAGTGGTGTGTGTGACCGGGTGTACAGTCTGGCAGTGGTGTGTGAGACCAGGAGTGCAGTCCGACCGTGGTGTGTGAGACTGGGAGTGCAGTCTGACAGCAGAGTGTGTGTGAGGCCGGGAGTGCAGTCTGACAGTGGAGTGTGTGATCGGGAGTACAGTCTGACAGTGGTGTGTGTGATCGGGAGTACAGTCTGACAGTGGTGTGTGGTACCGGGAGTGCAGTCTGACAGCGGTGTGTGAGACCGGGAGTGCAGTCTGACAGTGGTGTGTGTGAGAGACCGGTAGTGCAGTCTGACAGTGGTGTGTGTGACAAACCGGGAGTGCAGTCTGACAGTGCTGTGTGTATGACCGGGAGTGCAATCTGACAGAGGTGTGTGTGACAGGGAGTGGAGTCTGACAGTGCTGTGTGTGTAAGACCGGGAGTACAGACTGACAGAGGTGTGTGAGACTGGGAGTGCAGTCTGACAGTGGTATGTGAGACAGGGAGTGCAGTTTGACAGATGTGTGTGAGACCGGGAGTGCAGTCCGACACTGTTGTGTGTGACCGGGAGTGCAGTCTGACAGAGGTGTGTGTGATCGGGAGTACATTCTGACAGTGGTGTGTGGTACCGGGAGTGCAGTCTGACAGCGGTGTATGAGATCGGGAGTGCAGTCTGACAGTGGTGTGTGTGAGAGACCGGGACTGCAGTCTGACATTGGTGTGTGTGAGAGACCGGTAGTGCAGTCTGACAGTGGTGTGTGTGACTGTGTGAGCAGTCTGACAGTGGTTTCTGTGTGAGACCGGGAGTGCAGTCTGTCAGTGGTGTGTGTGACCTGGAGTGCAGTCTGATAGTGGTGTTTCTGACCGGGACTGCAGTCTGACAGTGGTGTGTGTGACTGTGTGAGCAGTCTGACAGTGGTTTCTGTGTGAGACCGGGAGTGCAGTCTGTCAGTGGTGTGTGTGACCTGGAGTGCAGTCTGATAGTGGTGTTTCTGACCGGGAGTGCAGTCTGACAGTGGTGTGTGTGACCGGGTGTACAGTCTGGCAGTGGTGTGTGAGACCGGGAGGCAGTCTGACCGTGGTGTGTGAGACTGGGAGTGCAGACTGACAGTAGAGTGTGTGTGAGACCGAGAGTGCAGTCTGACACTGTTGTCTGTGACCGGGAGTGCAGTCTGACAGTGGTGTGTGTGTGACTGGGAGTGCAGTCTGACAGTGGTGTCTGTGACCGGGAGTGCAGTCTGACAGTGGTGTGTGTGTGACACGGAGTGCAGTCCGACAGTGGTGTGTGTGTGAGACTGGGAGTACAGTCTGACAGTGGTGTGTGGTACCGGGAGTGCAGTCTGACAGCGGTGTATGAGATCGGGAGTGCAGTCTGACAGTGGTGTGTGTGAGAGACCGGGACTGCAGTCTGACATTGGTGTGTGTGAGAGACCAGTAGTGCAGTCTGACAGTGGTGTGTGTGACAAACCGGGAGTGCAGTCTGTCAGTGGTGTGTGTGATCGGGAGTGCAGTCTGACAGAGGTGTGTGTGAGAGACCGGGAGTGCAGTCTGACAGTGGTGTGTGTGACAAACCGGGAGTGCAGTCTGACAGTGGTGTGTGAGACCGGGAGTGCAGTCTGACAGTGCTGTCTGTATGACCGGGAGTGCAATCTGACAGAGGTGTGTGTGACAGGGAGTGGAGTCTGACAGTGCTGTGTGTGTGAGACCGGGAGTACAGACTGTCAGTGGTGTATGAGACTGGGAGTGCAGTCTGACAGTGGTGTGTGTGACCGGGAGTACAGACTGACAGTGGTGTGTGAGACTGGGAGTGCAGTCTGACAGTGGTGTGTGTGACAGGGTGAGCAGTCTGACAGTGGTTTATGTATGAGACCGGGAGTGTAGTCTGTCAGTGGTGTGTGTGACCGGGAGTGCAGTCTGATAGTGGTGTTTCTGACCGGGAGTGCAGTCTGACAGTGGTATGTGTGACCGGGTGTACAGTCTGGCAGTGGTGTGTGAGACCGGGAGTGCAGTCTGACCGTGGTGTGTGAGACTGGGAGTGCAGTCTGACAGTAGAGTGTGTGTGAGGCCGGGAGTGCAGTCTGAGATTGGTGTGCGTAACCGGGAGTACAGTCTGACAGTGGTATGTGTGTGAGACCGGGAGTGCAGTCTGACACTGTTGTCTGTGACCGGGAGTGCAGTCTGACAGTGGTGTGTGTGTGACTGGGAGTGCAGTCTGACAGTGGTGTCTGCGACCGGGAGTGCAGTCTGACAGTGGTGTGTGTGTGACACGGAGTGCAGTCTGACAGTGGTGGGTGTGTGAGACCGGGAGTCAGTCTAACAGTGGTGTGTGAGACCGTGAGTACACTCTGACAGTGGTGTGTGAGACAGGGAGTGCAGTCTGACAGTGGTGTGTGAGACCGGGAGTGCAGTCTGACAGTGGTGTGTGTGACCGGGAGTACAGACTGACAGTGGTGTGTGAGACTGGGAGTGCAGTCTGACAGTGGTGTGTGTGACTGGGTGAGCAGTCTGACAGTGGTTTATGTGTGAGACCGGGAGCGCAGTCTGTCAGTGGTGTGTGTGACCGGGAGTGTAGTCTGACAGTGGTGTTTCTGACCGGGAGTGCAGTCTGACAGTGGTGAGTGGTACCGGGAGTGCAGTCTGACAGCGGTGTATGAGATCGGGAGTGCAGTCTGACAGTGGTGTGTGTGAGAGACCGGGACTGCAGTCTGACATTGGTGTGTGTGACAGACCGGTAGTGCAGTCTGACAGTGGTGTGTGTGACAAACCGGGAGTGCAGTCTGTCAGTGGTGTGTGTGATCGGGAGTGCAGTCTGACAGTGGTGTGTTTGAGAGACCGGGAGTGCAGTCTGACAGTGGTGTGTGTGACAAACCGGGAGTGCAGTCTGACAGTGGTGTGTGAGACCGGGAGTGGAGTCTGACAGTGCTGTGTGTGTGAGACCGGGAGTACAGACTGTCAGTGGTGTGTGAGACTGGGAGTGCAGTCTGACAGTGGTGTGTGTGACAAACCGGGAGTGCAGTCTGTCAGTGGTGTGTGTGATCGGGAGTGCAGTCTGACAGTGGTGTGTTTGAGAGACCGGGAGTGCAGTCTGACAGTGGTGTGTGTGACAAACCGGGAGTGCAGTCTGACAGTGGTGTGTGAGACCGGGAGTGGAGTCTGACAGTGCTGTGTGTGTGAGACCGGGAGTACAGACTGTCAGTGGTGTGTGAGACTGGGAGTGCAGTCTGACAGTGGTGTGTGTGACCGGGAGTACAGACTGACAGTGGTGTGTGAGACTGGGAGTGCAGTCTGACAGTGGTGTGTGTGACTGGTGAGCAGTCTGACAGTGGTTTATGTATGAGACCGGGAGTGCAGTCTGTCAGTGGTGTGTGTGACCGGGAGTGCAGTCTGATAGTGGTGTTTCTGACCGGGAGTGCAGTCTGACAGTGGTGTGTGTGACCGGGTGTACAGTCTGGCAGTGGTGTGTGAGACAGGGAGGCAGTCTGACCGTGGTGTGTGAGACTGGGAGTGCAGTCTGACAGTAGAGTGTGTGTGAGGCCGGGAGTGCAGTCTGAGAGTGGTGTGCGTAACCGGGAGTACAGTCTGACAGTGGTATGTGTGTGAGACCGGGAGTGCAGTCTGACACTGTTGTCTGTGACCGGGAGTGCAGTCTGACAGTGGTGTGTGTGTGACTGGGAGTACAGTCTGACAGTGGTATGTGTGTGAGACCGGGAGTGCAGTCTGACACTGTTGTCTGTGACCGGGAGTGCAGTCTGACAGTGGTGTGTGTGTGACTGGGAGTGCAGTCTGACAGTGGTGTGTGAGACCGGGAGTGAAGTCTGACAGTGGTGTGTGAGACCGGGAGTGCAGTCTGACAGTGGTGTGTGTGACCAGAAGTACAGTCTGACAGTGGTGTGTGAGACCGGGAGTACAGTCCGACAATGGTGTGTGTGTGAGACCGGGAGTACAGTCTGACAGTGGTGTGTGAGACCGTGAGTGCAGTTTGACAGAGGTGTGTGAGACCGGGAGTGCAGTCCGACACTGTTGTGTGTGACCGGGAGTGCAGTCTGACAGAGGTGTGTGTGATCGGGAGTACATTCTGACAGTGGTGTGTGGTACCGGGAGTGCAGTCTGACAGCGGTGTATGAGATCGGGAGTGCAGTCTGACAGTGGTGTGTGTGAGAGACCGGGACTGCAGTCTGACATTGGTGTGTGTGAGACACCGGTAGTGCAGTCTGACAGTGGTGTGTGTGACAAACCGGGAGTGCAGTCTGTCAGTGGTGTGTGTGATCGGGAGTGCAGTCTGACAGTGGTGTGTGTGAGAGACCGGGAGTGCAGTCTGACAGTGGTGTGTGTGACAAACCGGGAGTGCAGTCTGACAGTGGTGTGTGAGACCGAGAGTGGAGTCTGACAGTGCTGTGTGTGTGAGACCGGGAGTACAGACTGTCAGTGGTGTGTGAGACTGGAAGTGCAGTCTGACAGTGGTGTGTGTGACCGGGAGTACAGACTGACAGTGGTGTGTGAGACTGGGAGTGCAGTCTGACAGTGGTGTGTGACTGGGTGAGCAGTCTGACAGTGGTTTATGTGTGAGACCGGGAGTGCAGTCTGTCAGTGGTGTGTGTGACCTGGAGTGCAGTCTGATAGTGGTGTTTCTGACCGGGAGTGCAGTCTGACAGTGGTGTGTGTGACCGGGAGTGCAGTCTGACAGTGGTGTGTGTGACCGGGTGTACAGTCTGGCAGTGGTGTGTGAGACCAGGAGTGCAGTCTGACCGTGGTGTGTGAGACTGGGAGTGCAGTCTGACAGCAGAGTGTGTGTGAGGCCGGGAGTGCAGTCTGAGAGTGGTGTGCTTAACCGGGAGTACAGTCTGACAGTGGTATGTGTGTGAGACCGGGAGTACAGTCTGACAGTGGTGTGTGAGACCGGGAGTGCAGTCTGACAGTGGAGTGTGTGATCGGGAGTACAGTCTGACAGTGGTGTGTGTGATCGGGAGTACAGTCTGACAGTGGTGTGTGGTACCGGGAGTGCAGTCTGACAGTGGTGTGTGTGTGACACGGAGTGCAGTCCGACAGTGGTGTGTGTGTGAGACCGGGAGTACAGTCTGACAGTGGTGTGTGAGACCGGGAGTGCAGTCTGACAGCAGTGTATGAGATCGGGAGTGCAGTCTGACAGTGGTGTGTGTGAGAGACCGGTACTGCAGTCTGACATTGGTGTGTGTGAGAGACCAGTAGTGCAGTCTGACAGTGGTGTGTGTGACAAACCGGGAGTGCAGTCTGACAGTGGTGTGTGTGATCGGGAGTGCAGTCTGACAGTGGTGTGTGTGAGAGACCGGGAGTGCAGTCTGACAGTGGTGTGTGTGACAAACCGGGAGTGCAGCCTGACAGTGGTGTGTGAGACCGGGAGTGCAGTCTGACAGTGCTGTGTGTATGACCGGGAGTGCAATCTGACAGAGGTGTGTGTGACAGGGAGTGGAGTCTGACAGTGCTGTGTGAGAATGGGAGTGCAGTCTGACAGTGGTGTGTGTGACCGGGAGTACAGACTGGCAGTGGTGTGAGAGACTGGGAGTGCAGTCTGACAGTGGTGTGTGAGAATGGGAGTGCAGTCTGACAGTGGTGTGTGTGACCGGGAGTACAGACTGGCAGTGGTGTGAGAGACTGGGAGTGCAGTCTGACAGTGGTGTGTGTGACCGGAAGTACAGTCTGACAGTGGTGTGTGAGACCGGGAGTGCAGTCTGACAGTGGTGTGTGTGACTGGGTGAGCAGTCTGACAGTGGTTTATGTGTGAGATCCGGGAGTGCAGCCTGTCAGTGGTGTGTGTGACCGGGAGTGCAGTCTGACAGTGGTGTTTCTGACCGGGAGTGCAGTCTGACAATGGTGTGTGTGACCGGGAGTGCAGTCTGACTGTGATGTGTGTGACTGGGAGTGCAGTCTGACAGTGGTGTGTGTGACTGGGTGAGCAGTCTGACAGTGGTTTATGTGTGAGACCGGGAGCGCAGTCTGTCAGTGGTGTGTGTGACCGGGAGTGTAGTCTGACAGTGGTGTTTCTGACCGGGAGTGCAGTCTGACAGTGGTGAGTGGTACCGGGAGTGCAGTCTGACAGCGGTGTATGAGATCGGGAGTGCAGTCTGACAGTGGTGTGTGTGAGAGACCGGGACTGCAGTCTGACATTGGTGTGTGTGACAGACCGGTAGTGCAGTCTGACAGTGGTGTGTGTGACAAACCGGGAGTGCAGTCTGTCAGTGGTGTGTGTGATCGGGAGTGCAGTCTGACAGTGGTGTGTTTGAGAGACCGGGAGTGCAGTCTGACAGTGGTGTGTGTGACAAACCGGGAGTGCAGTCTGACAGTGGTGTGTGAGACCGGGAGTGGAGTCTGACAGTGCTGTGTGTGTGAGACCGGGAGTACAGACTGTCAGTGGTGTGTGAGACTGGGAGTGCAGTCTGACAGTGGTGTGTGTGACCGGGAGTACAGACTGACAGTGGTGTGTGAGACTGGGAGTGCAGTCTGACAGTGGTGTGTGTGACTGGTGAGCAGTCTGACAGTGGTTTATGTATGAGACCGGGAGTGCAGTCTGTCAGTGGTGCGTGTGACCGGGAGTGCAGTCTGATAGTGGTGTTTCTGACCGGGAGTGCAGTCTGACAGTGGTGTGTGTGACCGGGTGTACAGTCTGGCAGTGGTGTGTGAGACAGGGAGGCAGTCTGACCGTGGTGTGTGAGACTGGGAGTGCAGTCTGACAGTAGAGTGTGTGTGAGGCCGGGAGTGCAGTCTGAGAGTGGTGTGCGTAACCGGGAGTACAGTCTGACAGTGGTATGTGTGTGAGACCGGGAGTGCAGTCTGACACTGTTGTCTGTGACCGGGAGTGCAGTCTGACAGTGGTGTGTGTGTGACTGGGAGTACAGTCTGACAGTGGTATGTGTGTGAGACCGGGAGTGCAGTCTGACACTGTTGTCTGTGACCGGGAGTGCAGTCTGACAGTGGTGTGTGTGTGACTGGGAGTGCAGTCTGACAGTGGTGTGTGAGACCGGGAGTGAAGTCTGAAAGTGGTGTGTGAGACCGGGAGTGCAGTCTGACAGTGGTGTGTGTGACCAGAAGTACAGTCTGACAGTGGTGTGTGAGACCGGGAGTACAGTCCGACAATGGTGTGTGTGTGAGACCGGGAGTACAGTCTGACAGTGGTGTGTGAGACCGTGAGTGCAGTTTGACAGAGGTGTGTGAGACCGGGAGTGCAGTCCGACACTGTTGTGTGTGACCGGGAGTGCAGTCTGACAGAGGTGTGTGTGATCGGGAGTACATTCTGACAGTGGTGTGTGGTACCGGGAGTGCAGTCTGACAGCGGTGTATGAGATCGGGAGTGCAGTCTGACAGTGGTGTGTGTGAGAGACCGGGACTGCAGTCTGACATTGGTGTGTGTGAGACACCGGTAGTGCAGTCTGACAGTGGTGTGTGTGACAAACCGGGAGTGCAGTCTGTCAGTGGTGTGTGTGATCGGGAGTGCAGTCTGACAGTGGTGTGTGTGAGAGACCGGGAGTGCAGTCTGACAGTGGTGTGTGTGACAAACCGGGAGTGCAGTCTGACAGTGGTGTGTGAGACCGGGAGTGGAGTCTGACAGTGCTGTGTGTGTGAGACCGGGAGTACAGACTGTCAGTGGTGTGTGAGACTGGAAGTGCAGTCTGACAGTGGTGTGTGTGACCGGGAGTACAGACTGACAGTGGTGTGTGAGACTGGGAGTGCAGTCTGACAGTGGTGTGTGACTGGGTGAGCAGTCTGACAGTGGTTTATGTGTGAGACCGGGAGTGCAGTCTGTCAGTGGTGTGTGTGACCTGGAGTGCAGTCTGATAGTGGTGTTTCTGACCGGGAGTGCAGTCTGACAGTGGTGTGTGTGACCGGGAGTGCAGTCTGACAGTGGTGTGTGTGACCGGGTGTACAGTCTGGCAGTGGTGTGTGAGACCGGGAGGCAGTCTGACCGTGGTGTGTGAGACTGGGAGTGCAGTCTGACAGTAGAGTGTGTGTGAGACCGGGAGTGCAGTCTGACACTGTTGTCTGTGACCGGGAGTGCTGTCTGACAGTGGTGTGTGTGTGACTGGGAGTGCAGTCTGACAGTGGTGTCTGTGACCGGGAGTGCAGTCTGACAGTGGTGTGTGTGTGAGACCGGGAGTCAGTCTGACAGTGGTGTGTGAGACCGTGAGTACACTCTGACAGTGGTGTGTGAGACAGGGAGTGCAGTCTGACAGTGGTGTGTGAGACCGGGAGTGCAGTCTGACAGTGGTGTGTAAGACCGGGAGTACAGTCTGACAGTGGAGTGTGTGATCGGGAATACAGTCTGACTGTGGTGTGTGTGACCGGGAGTGCAGTCTGACAGTGGTGTGTGTGTGACACGGAGCGCAGTCTGACAGTGGTGGGTGTGTGAGACCGGGAGTCAGTCTGACAGTGGTGTGTGAGACTGGGAGTGCAGTCTGATACTGGTGTGTGAGACCGGGAGTACAGTCTGACAGTGGTGTGTGAGACAGGGAGTGCAGTCTGACAGTGGTGTGTGAGACCGGGACTACCGTCTGTCAGTGGTGTGTATGACCGGGAGTGCAGTCTGAGAGTGGTGTGTGAGACTGGGAGTGCAGTCTGACAGCAGTGTATGAGACCGGGAGTGCAGTCCGACAGTGGTGTGTGTGTGAGACCGGGAGTACAGTCTGACAGTGGTGTGTGAGACCGGGAGTGCAGTCTGACAGCAGTTTATGAGATCGGGAGTGCAGTCTGACAGTGGTGTGTGTGAGAGACCGGGACTGCAGTCTGACATTGGTGTGTGTGAGAGACCGGTAGTGCAGTCTGACAGTGGTGTGTGTGACAAACCGGGAGTGCAGTCTGACAGTGGTGTGTGTGATCGGGAGTGCAGTCTGACAGTGGTGTGTGTGAGAGACCGGGGGTGCAGTCTGACAGTGGTGTGTGTGACAAACCGGGAGTGCAGTCTGACAGTGGTGTGTGAGACCGGGAGTGCAGTCTGACAGTGGTGTGTGTGACTGGGTGAGCAGTCTGACAGTGGTTTATGTGTGAGACCGGGAGCGCAGTCTGTCAGTGGTGTGTGTGACCGGGAGTGTAGTCTGACAGTGGTGTTTCTGACCGGGAGTGCAGTCTGACAGTGGTGTGTGTGTCCGGGAGTGCAGTCTGACAGTGGTGTGTGTGACCGGGTGTACAGTCTGGCAGTGGTGTGTGAGACCAGGAGTGCAGTCCGACCGTGGTGTGTGAGACTGGGAGTGCAGTCTGACAGCAGAGTGTGTGTGAGGCCGGGAGTGCAGTCTGACAGTGGAGTGTGTGATCGGGAGTACAGTCTGACAGTGGTGTGTGTGATCGGGAGTACAGTCTGACAGTGGTGTGTGGTACCGGGAGTACAGTCTGACAGCGGTGTGTGAGACCGGGAGTGCAGTCTGACAGTGGTGTGTGTGAGAGACCGGTAGTGCAGTCTGACAGTGGTGTGTGTGACAAACCGGGAGTGCAGTCTGACAGTGGTGTGTGTGATCGGGAGTGCAGTCTGACAGTGCTGTGTGTATGACCGGGAGTGCAATCTGACAGAGGTGTGTGTGACAGGGAGTGGAGTCTGACAGTGCTGTGTGTGTAAGACCGGGAGTACAGACTGACAGAGGTGTGTGAGACTGGGAGTGCAGTCTGACAGTGGTATGTGAGACAGGGAGTGCAGTTTGACAGATGTGTGTGAGACCGGGAGTGCAGTCCGACACTGTTGTCTGTGACCGGGAGTGCAGTCTGACAGAGGTGTGTGTGATCGGGAGTACATTCTGACAGTGGTGTGTGGTACCGGGAGTGCAGTCTGACAGCGGTGTATGAGATCGGGAGTGCAGTCTGACAGTGGTGTGTGTGAGAGACCGGGACTGCAGTCTGACATTGGTGTGTGTGAGAGACCGGTAGTGCAGTCTGACAGTGGTGTGTGTGACTGTGTGAGCAGTCTGACAGTGGTTTCTGTGTGAGACCGGGAGTGCAGTCTGTCAGTGGTGTGTGTGACCTGGAGTGCAGTCTGATAGTGGTGTTTCTGACCGGGAGTGCAGTCTGACAGTGGTGTGTGTGACCGGGTGTACAGTCTGGCAGTGGTGTGTGAGACCGGGAGGCAGTCTGACCGTGGTGTGTGAGACTGGGAGTGCAGACTGACAGTAGAGTGTGTGTGAGACCGAGAGTGCAGTCTGACACTGTTGTCTGTGACCGGGAGTGCAGTCTGACAGTGGTGTGTGTGTGACTGGGAGTGCAGTCTGACAGTGGTGTCTGTGACCGGGAGTGCAGTCTGACAGTGGTGTGTGTGTGACACGGAGTGCAGTCCGACAGTGGTGTGTGTGTCAGACCGGGAGTACAGTCTGACAGTGGTGTGTGGTACCGGGAGTGCAGTCTGACAGCGGTGTATGAGATCGGGAGTGCAGTCTGACAGTGGTGTGTGTGAGAGACCGGGACTGCAGTCTGACATTGGTGTGTGTGAGAGACCAGTAGTGCAGTCTGACAGTGGTGTGTGTGACAAACCGGGAGTGCAGTCTGTCAGTGGTGTGTGTGACAAACCGGGAGTGCAGTCTGACAGTGGTGTGTGAGACCGGGAGTGCAGTCTGACAGTGCTGTCTGTATGACCGGGAGTGCAATCTGACAGAGGTGTGTGTGACAGGGAGTGGAGTCTGACAGTGCTGTGTGTGTGAGACCGGGAGTACAGACTGTCAGTGGTGTATGAGACTGGGAGTGCAGTCTGACAGTGGTGTGTGTGACCGGGAGTACAGACTGACAGTGGTGTGTGAGACTGGGAGTGCAGTCTGACAGTGGTGTGTGTGACAGGGTGAGCAGTCTGACAGTGGTTTATGTGTGAGACCGGGAGTGCAGTCTGTCAGTGGTGTGTGTGACCGGGAGTGCAGTCTGATAGTGGTGTTTCTGACCGGGAGTGCAGTCTGACAGTGGTATGTGTGACCGGGTGTACAGTCTGGCAGTGGTGTGTGAGACCGGGAGTGCAGTCTGACCGTGGTGTGTGAGACTGGGAGTGCAGTCTGACAGTAGAGTGTGTGTGAGGCCGGGAGTGCAGTCTGAGAGTGGTGTGCGTAACCGGGAGTACAGTCTGACAGTGGTATGTGTGTGAGACCGGGAGTGCAGTCTGACAGTGGTGTGTGTGTGACACGGAGTGCAGTCTGACAGTGGTGGGTGTGTGAGACCGGGAGTCAGTCTAACAGTGGTGTGTGAGACCGTGAGTACACTCTGACAGTGGTGTGTGAGACAGGGAGTGCAGTCTGACAGTGGTGCGTGAGACCGGGAGTGCAGTCTGACAGTGGTGTGTGTGACCGGGAGTACAGACTGACAGTGGTGTGTGAGACTGGGAGTGCAGTCTGACAGTGGTGTGTGTGACAGGGTGAGCAGTCTGACAGTGGTTTATGTGTGAGACCGGGAGTGCAGTCTGTCAGTGGTGTGTGTGACCGGGAGTGCAGTCTGATAGTGGTGTTTCTGACCGGGAGTGCAGTCTGACAGTGGTGTGTGTGACCGGGTGTACAGTCTGGCAGTGGTGTGTGAGACCGGGAGTGCAGTCTGACCGTGGTGTGTGAGACTGAGAGTGCAGTCTGACAGTAGAGTGTGTGTGAGGCCGGGAGTGCAGTCTGAGAGTGGTGTGCGTAACCGGGAGTACAGTCTGACAGTGGTATGTGTGTGAGACCGGGAGTGCAGTCTGACACTGTTGTCTGTGACCGGGAGTGCAGTCTGACAGTGGTGTGTGTGTGACTGGGAGTGCAGTCTGACAGTGGTGTCTGCGACCGGGAGTGCAGTCTGACAGTGGTGTGTGTGTGACACGGAGTGCAGTCTGACAGTGGTGGGTGTGTGAGACCGGGAGTCAGTCTCACAGTGGTGTGTGAGACTGGGAGTGCAGTCTGATACTGGTGTGTGAGACCGGGAGTACAGTCTGACAGTGGTGTGTGAGACAGGGAGTGCAGTCTGACAGTGGTGTGTGAGTCCGGGACTACCGTCTGACAGTGTTGTGTATGACCGGGAGTGCAGTCTGAGAGTGGTGTATGAGACCGGGAGTGCAGTCCGACAGTGGTGTGTGTGTGAGACCGGGAGTACAGTCTGACAGTGGAGTGTGTGATCGGGAGTACAGTCTGACAGTGGTGTGTGGTACCGGGAGTGCAGTCTGACAGCGGTGTGTGAGACCGGGAGTGCAGTCTGACAGTGGTGTGTGTGAGAGACCGGTAGTGCAGTCTGACAGTGGTGTGTGTGACAAACCGGGAGTGCAGTCTGACAGTGGTGTGTGTGATCGGGAGTGCAGTCTGACAGTGCTGTGTGTATGACCGGGAGTGCAATCTGACGGAGGTGTGTGTGACAGGGAGTGGAGTCTGACAGTGCTGTGTGTTTAAGACCGGGAGTACAGACTGACAGAGGTGTGTGAGA
>NW_027275471.1:0-58137 GCF_030028105.1 Mobula birostris | reverse complement strand
GCATTTTGCCGACCGGGAGAATGAAGAGCGTGTCACTGTTAGGTTAGGTTGAGAGTATGCGGGCAGTGGGCAAATCAGCCCTCTTGTGCTTTTTGATCTCCTCACTTGAGATTCAATTTCACGCGACCCTGCCACTTTGATCTGGCCCACGCCTTCATTAACCAGGTCCAACACTTGCCTTTCTTGGATCTTGCCCCTCCTGACAAAGGTAATCGGGTTTGTGGGGGAGTGGCCAGGGTTAGTCGGGGTGTGCCTAGGGTTTGTGGGGGTGTGGCATGATCTCTGGGATGTGCCGAGGGTTTGTGGGGGTGTGTGCCCCCTTGGACTTTAGGATTAGGTTTGAGTGTTGGGCTGGTGGATGTATATGTGACTGGGATAGGTAAGGCTGCAGAATTTAGAGTGGTGAGGTATGAGGTGCTGTGGCGCATAGGCTCGTGTGGTGAAGCCAGGTGAATCTGGCCCATGCCTTTCATTATCGTGGTCCGACACCACTTGGTTCAATGGACCGGGTGTGCACTGGGACACATCATCAGTAATGCATCCTCGGATCATGGGGTGTTTCGGGTCTTTCATCATTAAACACCCTCCCCGAGATGACCCAGCCGGAGTTGATCAAGCTCGGCTTGTGTTTTCCCATGGACCAGGATAATGAGAGGCATGTAACTATGAGGGTAATGTTGTTTTTAAACATCATTACCCGGCATCTGTATGCCTGGGATTGCATGGGTTAAATTGACAGTGTTTACTGGGCATTCGGTGTCTCTGCACCTGAGTTTAGTGGTGACTGGTTTTCTGTGGACCCAGCTTGGGTTTAACTTTCTGGTTCTCTCTCGCCGTTTGGGCATCTGGGCTTTATTCTTGGCATTTTGTCGACCGGGAGAATGAAGAGCGTGTCACTGTTAGGTTAGGTTGAGAGTATGCGGGCAGTGGGCAAATCAGCCCTCTTGTGCTTTTTGATCTCCTGACTTGAGATTCAATTTCACGCGACCCTGCCACTTTGATCTGGCCCACGCCTTCATTAACCAGGTCCAACACTTGCCTTTCTCCGATCTTGCCCCTCCTGACAAATATAATCGGGTTTGTGGGGGAGTGGCCAGGGTTAGTCGGGGAGTGACTAGGGTTTGTGGGGGTGTGGCATGATCTCTGGGATGTGCCGAGGGTTTGTGGGGGTGTGTGCCCCCTTGGACTTTAGGATTAGGTTTGAGTGTTGGGCTGGTGGATGTATATGTGTGGCTGGGATAGGTAAGGTTGCAGAGTTTGGAGTGGTGAGGTATGAGGTGCTGTGGCGCATAGGCTCATGTGGTGAAGCCAGGTGAATCTGGCCCATGCCTTTCATTATCGTGGTCCGACACCACTTGGTTCAATGGACCGGGTGTGCACTGGGACACATCATCAGTAATGCATCCTCGGATCATGGGGTGTTTCGGGTCTTTCATCATTAAACACCCTCCCCGAGATGACCCAGCCGGAGTTGATCAAGCTCGGCTTGTGTTTTCCCATGGACCAGGATAATGAGAGGCATGTAACTATGAGGGTAATGTTGTTTTTAAACATCATTACCCGGCATCTGTATGCCTGGGATTGCATGGGTTAAATTGACAGTGTTTACTGGGCATTCGGTGTCTCTGCACCTGAGTTTAGTGGTGACTGGTTTTCTGTGGACCCAGCTTGGGTTTAACTTTCTGGTTCTCTCTCGCCGTTTGGGCATCTGGGCTTTATTCTTGGCATTTTGTCGACCGGGAGAATGAAGAGCGTGTCACTGTTAGGTTAGGTTGAGAGTATGCGGGCAGTGGGCAAATCAGCCCTCTTGTGCTTTTTGATCTCCTGACTTGAGATTCAATTTCACGCGACCCTGCCACTTTGATCTGGCCCACGCCTTCATTAACCAGGTCCAACACTTGCCTTTCTCCGATCTTGCCCCTCCTGACAAATATAATCGGGTTTGTGGGGGAGTGGCCAGGGTTAGTCGGGGAGTGACTAGGGTTTGTGGGGGTGTGGCATGATCTCTGGGATGTGCCGAGGGTTTGGGTTAGGGTTAGGGTTAGGGTTAGGGTTAGGGTTAGGGTTAGGGTTAGGGTTAGGTTGAGAGTATGCGGGCAGTGGGCAAATCAGCCCTCTTGTGCTTTTTGATCTCCTCACTTGAGATTCAATTTCACGCGACCCTGCCACTTTGATCTGGCCCACGCCTTCATTAACCAGGTCCAACACTTGCCTTTCTTGGATCTTGCCCCTCCTGACAAAGGTAATCGGGTTTGTGGGGGAGTGGCCAGGGTTAGTCGGGGTGTGCCTAGGGTTTGTGGGGGTGTGGCATGATCTCTGGGATGTGCCGAGGGTTTGTGGGGGTGTGTGCCCCCTTGGACTTGAGGATTAGGTTTGAGTGTTGGGGTGGTGGATGTATATGTGTGACTGGGATAGGTAAGGCTGCAGAGTTTGGAGTGGTGAGGTATGAGGTGCTATTGGGCTTAGGCTTGTGTGGTGAAGCTAGGGTTAGGGTTAGGGTTAGGGTTAGGTTGAGAGTATGCGGGCAGTGGGCAAATCAGCCCTCTTGTGCTTTTTGATCTCCTCACTTGAGATTCAATTTCACTCGACCCTGCCACTTTGATCTGGCCCACGCCTTCATTAACCAGATCCAACACTTGCCTTTCTTGGATCTTGCCCCTCCTGACAAAGATAATCGGGTTTGTGGGGGAGTGGCCAGGGTTAGTCGGGGTGTGCCTAGGGTTTGTGGGGGTGTGGCATGATCTCTGGGATGTGCCGAGGGTTTGTGGGGGTGTGTGCCCCCTTGGACTTTAGGATTAGGTTTGAGTGTTGGGCTGGTGGATGTATATGTGTGACTGGGATAGGTAAGGCTGCAGAGTTTTGAGTGGTGAGGTATGAGGTGCTATTGGGCTTAGGCTTGTGTGGTGAAGCTAGGTGAATCTGGCCCATGCCTTTCATTATCATGGTCCGACACCACTTGGTTCAATGGACCGGGTGTGCACTGGGACACATCATCAGTAATGCATCCTCGGATCATGGGGTGTTTCGGGTCTTTCATCATTAAACACCCTCCCCGAGATGACCCAGCCGGAGTTGATCAAGCTCGGCTTGTGTTTTCCCATGGACCAGGATAATGAGAGGCATGTAACTATGAGGGTAATGACGTTTTTAAACATCATTACCTGGCATCTGTATGCCTGGGGATGCATGGGTTAAATTGACAGTGTTTACTGGGCATTCGGTGTCTCTGCACCTGAGTTTAGTGGTGGCTTGTTTTCTGTGGACCCAGCTTGGGTTTAACTTTCTGGTTCTCTCTTGCCGTTTGGGCATCTGGGCTTTGTTCTTGGCATTTTGTCGACCGGGAGAATGAAGAGCGTGTCACTGTTAGGTTAGGTTGAGAGTATGCGGGCAGTGGGCAAATCAGCCCTCTTGTGCTTTTTGATCTCCTCACTTGAGATTCAATTTCACGCGACCCTGCCACTTTGATCTGGCCCACGCCTTCATTAACCAGGTCCAACACTTGCCTTTCTTGGATCTTGCCCCTCCTGACAAAGGTAATCGGGTTTGTGGGGGAGTGGCCAGGGTTAGTCGGGGTGTGCCTAGGGTTTGTGGGGGTGTGGCATGATCTCTGGGATGTGCCGAGGGTTTGTGGGGGTGTGTGCCCCCTTGGACTTGAGGATTAGGTTTGAGTGTTGGGGTGGTGGATGTATATGTGTGACTGGGATAGGTAAGGCTGCAGAGTTTGGAGTGGTGAGGTATGAGGTGCTATTGGGCTTAGGCTTGTGTGGTGAAGCTAGGGTTAGGGTTAGGGTTAGGGTTAGGTTGAGAGTATGCGGGCAGTGGGCAAATCAGCCCTCTTGTGCTTTTTGATCTCCTCACTTGAGATTCAATTTCACTCGACCCTGCCACTTTGATCTGGCCCACGCCTTCATTAACCAGATCCAACACTTGCCTTTCTTGGATCTTGCCCCTCCTGACAAAGATAATCGGGTTTGTGGGGGAGTGGCCAGGGTTAGTCGGGGTGTGCCTAGGGTTTGTGGGGGTGTGGCATGATCTCTGGGATGTGCCGAGGGTTTGTGGGGGTGTGTGCCCCCTTGGACTTTAGGATTAGGTTTGAGTGTTGGGCTGGTGGATGTATATGTGTGACTGGGATAGGTAAGGCTGCAGAGTTTTGAGTGGTGAGGTATGAGGTGCTATTGGGCTTAGGCTTGTGTGGTGAAGCTAGGTGAATCTGGCCCATGCCTTTCATTAGGGTTAGGGTTAGGTTGAGAGTATGCGGGCAGTGGGCAAATCAGCCCTCTTGTGCTTTTTGATCTCCTCACTTGAGATTCAATTTCACGCGACCCTGCCACTTTGATCTGGCCCACGCCTTCATTAACCAGGTCCAACACTTGCCTTTCTTGGATCTTGCCCTTCCTAACAAAGGTAATCGGGTTTGTGGGGGAGTGGCCAGGGTTAGTTGGGGTGTGCCTAGGGTTTGTGGGGGTGTGGCATGATCTGTGGGATGTGCCGAGGGTTTGTGGGGGTGTGTGCCCCCTTGGACTTTAGGATTAGGTTTGAGTGTTGGGCTGGTGGATGTATATGTGTGACGGGGATAGGTAAGGCTGCAGAGTTTTGAGTGGTGAGGTATGAGGTGCTATGGCGCATAGGCTCATGTGGTGAAGCCAGGTGAATCTGGCCCATGCCTTTCATTATCGTGGTCCGACACCACTTGGTTCAATGGACCGGGTGTGCACTGGGACACATCATCAGTAATGCATCCTCGGATCATCGGGTGTTTCGGGTCTTTCATCATTAAACACCCTCCCCGAGATGACCCAGCCGGAGTTGATCAAGCTCGGCCTGTGTTTTCCCATGGACCAGGATAAAGAGAGGCATGTAACTATGATGGTAATGTTGTTTTTAAACATCATTACCTGGCATCTGTATGCCTGGGATTGCATGGGTTAAATTGACAGTGTTTACTGTGCATTCGGTGTCTCTGCACCTGAGTTTAGTGGTGACTGGTTTTCTGTGGACCCAGCTTGGGTTTAACTTTCTGGTTCTCTTTTGCCGTTTGGGCATCTGGGCTTTATTCTTGGCATTTTGTCGACCGGGAGAATGAAGAGCGTGTCACTGTTAGGTTAGGTTGAGAGTATGCGGGCAGTGGGCAAATCAGCCCTCTTGTGCTTTTTGATCTCCTCACTTGAGATTCAATTTCACGCGACCCTGCCACTTTGATCTGGCCCACGCCTTCATTAACCAGGTCCAACACTTGCCTTTCTTGGATCTTGCCCTTCCTAACAAAGGTAATCGGGTTTGTGGGGGAGTGGCCAGGGTTAGTTGGGGTGTGCCTAGGGTTTGTGGGGGGTGTGGCATGATCTGTGGGATGTGCCGAGGGTTTGTGGGGGTGTGTGCCCCCTTGGACTTTAGGATTAGGTTTGAGTGTTGGGCTGGTGGATGTATATGTGTGACGGGGATAGGTAAGGCTGCAGAGTTTTGAGTGGTGAGGTATGAGGTGCTATGGCGCATAGGCTCATGTGGTGAAGCCAGGTGAATCTGGCCCATGCCTTTCATTATCGTGGTCCGACACCACTTGGTTCAATGGACCGGGTGTGCACTGGGACACATCATCAGTAATGCATCCTCGGATCATCGGGTGTTTCGGGTCTTTCATCATTAAACACCCTCCCCGAGATGACCCAGCCGGAGTTGATCAAGCTCGGCCTGTGTTTTCCCATGGACCAGGATAAAGAGAGGCATGTAACTATGATGGTAATGTTGTTTTTAAACATCATTACCTGGCATCTGTATGCCTGGGATTGCATGGGTTAAATTGACAGTGTTTACTGTGCATTCGGTGTCCTCTGCACCTGAGTTTAGTGGTGACTGGTTTTCTGTGGACCCAGCTTGGGTTTAACTTTCTGGTTCTCTTTTGCCGTTTGGGCATCTGGGCTTTATTCTTGGCATTTTGTCGACCGGGAGAATGAAGAGCGTGTCACTGTTAGGTTAGGTTGAGAGTATGCGGGCAGTGGGCAAATCAGCCCTCTTGTGCTTTTTGATCTCCTCACTTGAGATTCAATTTCACGCGACCCTGCCACTTTGATCTGGCCCACGCCTTCATTAACCAGGTCCAACACTTGCCTTTCTTGGATCTTGCCCTTCCTAACAAAGGTAATCGGGTTTGTGGGGGAGTGGCCAGGGTTAGTTGGGGTGTGCCTAGGGTTTGTGGGGGTGTGGCATGATCTGTGGGATGTGCCGAGGGTTTGTGGGGGTGTGTGCCCCCTTGGACTTTAGGATTAGGTTTGAGTGTTGGGCTGGTGGATGTATATGTGTGACGGGGATAGGTAAGGCTGCAGAGTTTTGAGTGGTGAGGTATGAGGTGCTATGGCGCATAGGCTCATGTGGTGAAGCCAGGTGAATCTGGCCCATGCCTTTCATTATCGTGGTCCGACACCACTTGGTTCAATGGACCGGGTGTGCACTGGGACACATCATCAGTAATGCATCCTCGGATCATCGGGTGTTTCGGGTCTTTCATCATTAAACACCCTCCCCGAGATGACCCAGCCGGAGTTGATCAAGCTCGGCCTGTGTTTTCCCATGGACCAGGATAAAGAGAGGCATGTAACTATGATGGTAATGTTGTTTTTAAACATCATTACCTGGCATCTGTATGCCTGGGATTGCATGGGTTAAATTGACAGTGTTTACTGTGCATTCGGTGTCTCTGCACCTGAGTTTAGTGGTGACTGGTTTTCTGTGGACCCAGCTTGGGTTTAACTTTCTGGTTCTCTTTTGCCGTTTGGGCATCTGGGCTTTATTCTTGGCATTTTGTCGACCGGGAGAATGAAGAGCGTGTCACTGTTAGGTTAGGTTGAGAGTATGCGGGCAGTGGGCAAATCAGCCCTCTTGTGCTTTTTGATCTCCTCACTTGAGATTCAATTTCACGCGACCCTGCCACTTTGATCTGGCCCACGCCTTCATTAACCAGGTCCAACACTTGCCTTTCTTGGATCTTGCCCTTCCTAACAAAGGTAATCGGGTTTGTGGGGGAGTGGCCAGGGTTAGTTGGGGTGTGCCTAGGGTTTGTGGGGGTGTGGCATGATCTGTGGGATGTGCCGAGGGTTTGTGGGGGTGTGTGCCCCCTTGGACTTTAGGATTAGGTTTGAGTGTTGGGCTGGTGGATGTATATGTGTGACGGGGATAGGTAAGGCTGCAGAGTTTTGAGTGGTGAGGTATGAGGTGCTATGGCGCATAGGCTCATGTGGTGAAGCCAGGTGAATCTGGCCCATGCCTTTCATTATCGTGGTCCGACACCACTTGGTTCAATGGACCGGGTGTGCACTGGGACACATCATCAGTAATGCATCCTCGGATCATCGGGTGTTTCGGGTCTTTCATCATTAAACACCCTCCCCGAGATGACCCAGCCGGAGTTGATCAAGCTCGGCCTGTGTTTTCCCATGGACCAGGATAAAGAGAGGCATGTAACTATGATGGTAATGTTGTTTTTAAACATCATTACCTGGCATCTGTATGCCTGGGATTGCATGGGTTAAATTGACAGTGTTTACTGTGCATTCGGTGTCTCTGCACCTGAGTTTAGTGGTGACTGGTTTTCTGTGGACCCAGCTTGGGTTTAACTTTCTGGTTCTCTTTTGCCGTTTGGGCATCTGGGCTTTATTCTTGGCATTTTGTCGACCGGGAGAATGAAGAGCGTGTCACTGTTAGGTTAGGTTGAGAGTATGCGGGCAGTGGGCAAATCAGCCCTCTTGTGCTTTTTGATCTCCTCACTTGAGATTCAATTTCACGCGACCCTGCCACTTTGATCTGGCCCACGCCTTCATTAACCAGGTCCAACACTTGCCTTTCTTGGATCTTGCCCTTCCTAACAAAGGTAATCGGGTTTGTGGGGGAGTGGCCAGGGTTAGTTGGGGTGTGCCTAGGGTTTGTGGGGGTGTGGCATGATCTGTGGGATGTGCCGAGGGTTTGTGGGGGTGTGTGCCCCCTTGGACTTTAGGATTAGGTTTGAGTGTTGGGCTGGTGGATGTATATGTGTGACGGGGATAGGTAAGGCTGCAGAGTTTTGAGTGGTGAGGTATGAGGTGCTATGGCGCATAGGCTCATGTGGTGAAGCCAGGTGAATCTGGCCCATGCCTTTCATTATCGTGGTCCGACACCACTTGGTTCAATGGACCGGGTGTGCACTGGGACACATCATCAGTAATGCATCCTCGGATCATCGGGTGTTTCGGGTCTTTCATCATTAAACACCCTCCCCGAGATGACCCAGCCGGAGTTGATCAAGCTCGGCCTGTGTTTTCCCATGGACCAGGATAAAGAGAGGCATGTAACTATGATGGTAATGTTGTTTTTAAACATCATTACCTGGCATCTGTATGCCTGGGATTGCATGGGTTAAATTGACAGTGTTTACTGTGCATTCGGTGTCTCTGCACCTGAGTTTAGTGGTGACTGGTTTTCTGTGGACCCAGCTTGGGTTTAACTTTCTGGTTCTCTTTTGCCGTTTGGGCATCTGGGCTTTATTCTTGGCATTTTGTCGACCGGGAGAATGAAGAGCGTGTCACTGTTAGGTTAGGTTGAGAGTATGCGGGCAGTGGGCAAATCAGCCCTCTTGTGCTTTTTGATCTCCTCACTTGAGATTCAATTTCACGCGACCCTGCCACTTTGATCTGGCCCACGCCTTCATTAACCAGGTCCAACACTTGCCTTTCTTGGATCTTGCCCTTCCTAACAAAGGTAATCGGGTTTGTGGGGGAGTGGCCAGGGTTAGTTGGGGTGTGCCTAGGGTTTGTGGGGGTGTGGCATGATCTGTGGGATGTGCCGAGGGTTTGTGGGGGTGTGTGCCCCCTTGGACTTTAGGATTAGGTTTGAGTGTTGGGCTGGTGGATGTATATGTGTGACGGGGATAGGTAAGGCTGCAGAGTTTTGAGTGGTGAGGTATGAGGTGCTATGGCGCATAGGCTCATGTGGTGAAGCCAGGTGAATCTGGCCCATGCCTTTCATTATCGTGGTCCGACACCACTTGGTTCAATGGACCGGGTGTGCACTGGGACACATCATCAGTAATGCATCCTCGGATCATCGGGTGTTTCGGGTCTTTCATCATTAAACACCCTCCCCGAGATGACCCAGCCGGAGTTGATCAAGCTCGGCCTGTGTTTTCCCATGGACCAGGATAAAGAGAGGCATGTAACTATGATGGTAATGTTGTTTTTAAACATCATTACCTGGCATCTGTATGCCTGGGATTGCATGGGTTAAATTGACAGTGTTTACTGTGCATTCGGTGTCTCTGCACCTGAGTTTAGTGGTGACTGGTTTTCTGTGGACCCAGCTTGGGTTTAACTTTCTGGTTCTCTTTTGCCGTTTGGGCATCTGGGCTTTATTCTTGGCATTTTGTCGACCGGGAGAATGAAGAGCGTGTCACTGTTAGGTTAGGTTGAGAGTATGCGGGCAGTGGGCAAATCAGCCCTCTTGTGCTTTTTGATCTCCTCACTTGAGATTCAATTTCACGCGACCCTGCCACTTTGATCTGGCCCACGCCTTCATTAACCAGGTCCAACACTTGCCTTTCTTGGATCTTGCCCTTCCTAACAAAGGTAATCGGGTTTGTGGGGGAGTGGCCAGGGTTAGTTGGGGTGTGCCTAGGGTTTGTGGGGGTGTGGCATGATCTGTGGGATGTGCCGAGGGTTTGTGGGGGTGTGTGCCCCCTTGGACTTTAGGATTAGGTTTGAGTGTTGGGCTGGTGGATGTATATGTGTGACGGGGATAGGTAAGGCTGCAGAGTTTTGAGTGGTGAGGTATGAGGTGCTATGGCGCATAGGCTCATGTGGTGAAGCCAGGTGAATCTGGCCCATGCCTTTCATTATCGTGGTCCGACACCACTTGGTTCAATGGACCGGGTGTGCACTGGGACACATCATCAGTAATGCATCCTCGGATCATCGGGTGTTTCGGGTCTTTCATCATTAAACACCCTCCCCGAGATGACCCAGCCGGAGTTGATCAAGCTCGGCCTGTGTTTTCCCATGGACCAGGATAAAGAGAGGCATGTAACTATGATGGTAATGTTGTTTTTAAACATCATTACCTGGCATCTGTATGCCTGGGATTGCATGGGTTAAATTGACAGTGTTTACTGTGCATTCGGTGTCTCTGCACCTGAGTTTAGTGGTGACTGGTTTTCTGTGGACCCAGCTTGGGTTTAACTTTCTGGTTCTCTTTTGCCGTTTGGGCATCTGGGCTTTATTCTTGGCATTTTGTCGACCGGGAGAATGAAGAGCGTGTCACTGTTAGGTTAGGTTGAGAGTATGCGGGCAGTGGGCAAATCAGCCCTCTTGTGCTTTTTGATCTCCTCACTTGAGATTCAATTTCACGCGACCCTGCCACTTTGATCTGGCCCACGCCTTCATTAACCAGGTCCAACACTTGCCTTTCTTGGATCTTGCCCTTCCTAACAAAGGTAATCGGGTTTGTGGGGGAGTGGCCAGGGTTAGTTGGGGTGTGCCTAGGGTTTGTGGGGGTGTGGCATGATCTGTGGGATGTGCCGAGGGTTTGTGGGGGTGTGTGCCCCCTTGGACTTTAGGATTAGGTTTGAGTGTTGGGCTGGTGGATGTATATGTGTGACGGGGATAGGTAAGGCTGCAGAGTTTTGAGTGGTGAGGTATGAGGTGCTATGGCGCATCGGCTCATGTGGTGAAGCCAGGTGAATCTGGCCCATGCCTTTCATTATCGTGGTCCGACACCACTTGGTTCAATGGACCGGGTGTGCACTGGGACACATCATCAGTAATGCATCCTCGGATCATCGGGTGTTTCGGGTCTTTCATCATTAAACACCCTCCCCGAGATGACCCAGCCGGAGTTGATCAAGCTCGGCCTGTGTTTTCCCATGGACCAGGATAAAGAGAGGCATGTAACTATGATGGTAATGTTGTTTTTAAACATCATTACCTGGCATCTGTATGCCTGGGATTGCATGGGTTAAATTGACAGTGTTTACTGTGCATTCGGTGTCTCTGCACCTGAGTTTAGTGGTGACTGGTTTTCTGTGGACCCAGCTTGGGTTTAACTTTCTGGTTCTCTTTTGCCGTTTGGGCATCTGGGCTTTATTCTTGGCATTTTGTCGACCGGGAGAATGAAGAGCGTGTCACTGTTAGGTTAGGTTGAGAGTATGCGGGCAGTGGGCAAATCAGCCCTCTTGTGCTTTTTGATCTCCTCACTTGAGATTCAATTTCACGCGACCCTGCCACTTTGATCTGGCCCACGCCTTCATTAACCAGGTCCAACACTTGCCTTTCTTGGATCTTGCCCTTCCTAACAAAGGTAATCGGGTTTGTGGGGGAGTGGCCAGGGTTAGTTGGGGTGTGCCTAGGGTTTGTGGGGGTGTGGCATGATCTGTGGGATGTGCCGAGGGTTTGTGGGGGTGTGTGCCCCCTTGGACTTTAGGATTAGGTTTGAGTGTTGGGCTGGTGGATGTATATGTGTGACGGGGATAGGTAAGGCTGCAGAGTTTTGAGTGGTGAGGTATGAGGTGCTATGGCGCATAGGCTCATGTGGTGAAGCCAGGTGAATCTGGCCCATGCCTTTCATTATCGTGGTCCGACACCACTTGGTTCAATGGACCGGGTGTGCACTGGGACACATCATCAGTAATGCATCCTCGGATCATCGGGTGTTTCGGGTCTTTCATCATTAAACACCCTCCCCGAGATGACCCAGCCGGAGTTGATCAAGCTCGGCCTGTGTTTTCCCATGGACCAGGATAAAGAGAGGCATGTAACTATGATGGTAATGTTGTTTTTAAACATCATTACCTGGCATCTGTATGCCTGGGATTGCATGGGTTAAATTGACAGTGTTTACTGTGCATTCGGTGTCTCTGCACCTGAGTTTAGTGGTGACTGGTTTTCTGTGGACCCAGCTTGGGTTTAACTTTCTGGTTCTCTTTTGCCGTTTGGGCATCTGGGCTTTATTCTTGGCATTTTGTCGACCGGGAGAATGAAGAGCGTGTCACTGTTAGGTTAGGTTGAGAGTATGCGGGCAGTGGGCAAATCAGCCCTCTTGTGCTTTTTGATCTCCTCACTTGAGATTCAATTTCACGCGACCCTGCCACTTTGATCTGGCCCACGCCTTCATTAACCAGGTCCAACACTTGCCTTTCTTGGATCTTGCCCTTCCTAACAAAGGTAATCGGGTTTGTGGGGGAGTGGCCAGGGTTAGTTGGGGTGTGCCTAGGGTTTGTGGGGGTGTGGCATGATCTGTGGGATGTGCCGAGGGTTTGTGGGGGTGTGTGCCCCCTTGGACTTTAGGATTAGGTTTGAGTGTTGGGCTGGTGGATGTATATGTGTGACGGGGATAGGTAAGGCTGCAGAGTTTTGAGTGGTGAGGTATGAGGTGCTATGGCGCATCGGCTCATGTGGTGAAGCCAGGTGAATCTGGCCCATGCCTTTCATTATCGTGGTCCGACACCACTTGGTTCAATGGACCGGGTGTGCACTGGGACACATCATCAGTAATGCATCCTCGGATCATCGGGTGTTTCGGGTCTTTCATCATTAAACACCCTCCCCGAGATGACCCAGCCGGAGTTGATCAAGCTCGGCCTGTGTTTTCCCATGGACCAGGATAAAGAGAGGCATGTAACTATGATGGTAATGTTGTTTTTAAACATCATTACCTGGCATCTGTATGCCTGGGATTGCATGGGTTAAATTGACAGTGTTTACTGTGCATTCGGTGTCTCTGCACCTGAGTTTAGTGGTGACTGGTTTTCTGTGGACCCAGCTTGGGTTTAACTTTCTGGTTCTCTTTTGCCGTTTGGGCATCTGGGCTTTATTCTTGGCATTTTGTCGACCGGGAGAATGAAGAGCGTGTCACTGTTAGGTTAGGTTGAGAGTATGCGGGCAGTGGGCAAATCAGCCCTCTTGTGCTTTTTGATCTCCTCACTTGAGATTCAATTTCACGCGACCCTGCCACTTTGATCTGGCCCACGCCTTCATTAACCAGGTCCAACACTTGCCTTTCTTGGATCTTGCCCTTCCTAACAAAGGTAATCGGGTTTGTGGGGGAGTGGCCAGGGTTAGTTGGGGTGTGCCTAGGGTTTGTGGGGGTGTGGCATGATCTGTGGGATGTGCCGAGGGTTTGTGGGGGTGTGTGCCCCCTTGGACTTTAGGATTAGGTTTGAGTGTTGGGCTGGTGGATGTATATGTGTGACGGGGATAGGTAAGGCTGCAGAGTTTTGAGTGGTGAGGTATGAGGTGCTATGGCGCATAGGCTCATGTGGTGAAGCCAGGTGAATCTGGCCCATGCCTTTCATTAGGGTTAGGGTTAGGGTTAGGTTGAGAGTATGCGGGCAGTGGGCAAATCAGCCCTCTTGTGCTTTTTGATCTCCTCACTTGAGATTCAATTTCACGCGACCCTGCCACTTTGATCTGGCCCACGCCTTCATTAACCAGGTCCAACACTTGCCTTTCTTGGATCTTGCCCCTCCTGACAAAGGTAATCGGGTTTGTGGGGGAGTGGCCAGGGTTAGTCGGGGTGTGCCTAGGGTTTGTGGGGGTGTGGCATGATCTCTGGGATGTGCCGAGGGTTTGTGGGGGTGTGTGCCCCCTTGGACTTTAGGATTAGGTTTGAGTGTTGGGCTGGTGGATGTATATGTGTGACTGGGATAGGTAAGGCTGCAGAGTTTTGAGTGGTGAGGTATGAGGTGCTATTGGGCTTAGGCTTGTGTGGTGAAGCTAGGTGAATCTGGCCCATGCCTTTCATTATCATGGTCCGACACCACTTGGTTCAATGGACCGGGTGTGCACTGGGACACATCATCAGTAATGCATCCTCGGATCATGGGGTGTTTCGGGTCTTTCATCATTAAACACCCTCCCCGAGATGACCCAGCCGGAGTTGATCAAGCTCGGCTTGTGTTTTCCCATGGACCAGGATAATGAGAGGCATGTAACTATGAGGGTAATGTTGTTTTTAAACATCATTACCCGGCATCTGTATGCCTGGGATTGCATGGGTTAAATTGACAGTGTTTACTGGGCATTCGGTGTCTCTGCACCTGAGTTTAGTGGTGACTGGTTTTCTGTGGACCCAGCTTGGGTTTAACTTTCTGGTTCTCTCTCGCCGTTTGGGCATCTGGGCTTTATTCTTGGCATTTTGTCGACCGGGAGAATGAAGAGCGTGTCACTGTTAGGTTAGGTTGAGAGTATGCGGGCAGTGGGCAAATCAGCCCTCTTGTGCTTTTTGATCTCCTGACTTGAGATTCAATTTCACGCGACCCTGCCACTTTGATCTGGCCCACGCCTTCATTAACCAGGTCCAACACTTGCCTTTCTTGGATCTTGCCCCTCCTGACAAAGGTAATCGTGTTTGTGGGGGAGTGGCCAGGGTTAGTCGGGGTGTGCCTAGGGTTTGTGGGGGTGTGGCATGATCTCTGGGATGTGCCGAGGGTTTGTGGGGGTGAGTGCCCCCTTGGACTTTAGGATTAGGTTTGAGTGTTGGGCTGGTGGATGTATATGTGTGACTGGGAGAGGTAAGGCTGCAGAGTTTTGAGTGGTGAGGTATGAGGTGCTATTGGGCTTAGGCTCATGTGGTGAAGCCAGGTGAATCTGGCCCATGCCTTTCATTATCGTGGTCCGACACCACTTGGTTCAATGGACCGGGTGTGCACTGGGACACATCATCAGTAATGCATCCTCGGATCATCGGGTGTTTCGGGTCTTTCATCATTAAACACCCTCCCCGAGATGACCCAGCCGGATTAGGGTTAGGGTTAGGGTTAGGGTTAGGGTTAGGGTTAGGGTTAGGGTTAGGGTTAGGGTTAGGGTTAGGGTTAGGTTGAGAGTATGCGGGCAGTGGGCAAATCAGCCCTCTTGTGCTTTTTGATCTCCTCACTTGAGATTCAATTTCACGCGACCCTGCCACTTTGATCTGGCCCACGCCTTCATTAACCAGGTCCAACACTTGCCTTTCTTAGATCTTGCCCCTCCTGACAAAGGTAATCAGGTTTGTGGGGGAGTGGCCAGGGTTAGTCGGGGAGTGACTAGGGTTTGTGGGGGTGTGGTATGATCACTGGGATGTGCCGAGGGTTTGTGGGGGTGTGTGCCCCCTTGGACTTTAGGATTAGGTTTGAGTGTTGGGCTGGTGGATGTATATGTGTGACTGGGAGAGGTAAGGCTGCAGAGTTTTGAGTGGTGAGGTATGAGGTGCTATGGGGCTTAGGCTTGTGTGGTGAAGCCAGGTGAATCTGGCCCATGCCTTTCATTATCATGGTCCGACACCACTTGGTTCAATGGACCGGGTGTGCACTGGGACACATCATCAGTAATGCATCCTCGGATCATCGGGTGTTTCGGGTCTTTCATCATTAAACACCCTCCCCGAGATGACCCAGCCGGAGTTGATCAAGCTCGGCTTGTGTTTTCCCATGGACCAGGATAATGAGAAGCATGTAACTATGAGGGTAATGTTGTTTTTAAACATCATTACCTGGCATCTGTGTGCCTGGGATTGCATGGGTTAAATTGGCAGTGTTTACTGGGCATTCGGTGTCTCTGCACCTGAATTTAGTGGTGACTGGTTTTCTGTGGACCCAGCTTGGGTTTAACTTTCTGGTTCTCTCTCGCTGTTTGGGCATCTGGGCTTTATTCTTGGCATTCTGTCGACCGGGAGAATGAAGAGCGTGTCACTGTTAGGTTAGGTTGAGAGTATGCGGGCAGTGGGCAAATCAGCCCTCTTGTGCTTTTTGATCTCCTCACTTGAGATTCAATTTCACGCGACCCTGCCACTTTGATCTGGCCCACGCCTTCATTAACCAGGTCCAACACTTGCCTTTCTTAGATCTTGCCCCTCCTGACAAAGGTAATCAGGTTTGTGGGGGAGTGGCCAGGGTTAGTCGGGGAGTGACTAGGGTTTGTGGGGGTGTGGTATGATCACTGGGATGTGCCGAGGGTTTGTGGGGGTGTGTGCCCCCTTGGACTTTAGGATTAGGTTTGAGTGTTGGGCTGGTGGATGTATATGTGTGACTGGGAGAGGTAAGGCTGCAGAGTTTTGAGTGGTGAGGTATGAGGTGCTATGGGGCTTAGGCTTGTGTGGTGAAGCCAGGTGAATCTGGCCCATGCCTTTCATTATCATGGTCCGACACCACTTGGTTCAATGGACCGGGTGTGCACTGGGACACATCATCAGTAATGCATCCTCGGATCATCGGGTGTTTCGGGTCTTTCATCATTAAACACCCTCCCCGAGATGACCCAGCCGGAGTTGATCAAGCTCGGCTTGTGTTTTCCCATGGACCAGGATAATGAGAAGCATGTAACTATGAGGGTAATGTTGTTTTTAAACATCATTACCTGGCATCTGTGTGCCTGGGATTGCATGGGTTAAATTGGCAGTGTTTACTGGGCATTCGGTGTCTCTGCACCTGAATTTAGTGGTGACTGGTTTTCTGTGGACCCAGCTTGGGTTTAACTTTCTGGTTCTCTCTCGCTGTTTGGGCATCTGGGCTTTATTCTTGGCATTCTGTCGACCGGGAGAATGAAGAGCGTGTCACTGTTAGGTTAGGTTGAGAGTATGCGGGCAGTGGGCAAATCAGCCCTCTTGTGCTTTTTGATCTCCTCACTTGAGATTCAATTTCACGCGACCCTGCCACTTTGATCTGGCCCACGCCTTCATTAACCAGGTCCAACACTTGCCTTTCTTAGATCTTGCCCCTCCTGACAAAGGTAATCAGGTTTGTGGGGGAGTGGCCAGGGTTAGTCGGGGAGTGACTAGGGTTTGTGGGGGTGTGGTATGATCACTGGGATGTGCCGAGGGTTTGTGGGGGTGTGTGCCCCCTTGGACTTTAGGATTAGGTTTGAGTGTTGGGCTGGTGGATGTATATGTGTGACTGGGAGAGGTAAGGCTGCAGAGTTTTGAGTGGTGAGGTATGAGGTGCTATGGGGCTTAGGCTTGTGTGGTGAAGCCAGGTGAATCTGGCCCATGCCTTTCATTATCATGGTCCGACACCACTTGGTTCAATGGACCGGGTGTGCACTGGGACACATCATCAGTAATGCATCCTCGGATCATCGGGTGTTTCGGGTCTTTCATCATTAAACACCCTCCCCGAGATGACCCAGCCGGAGTTGATCAAGCTCGGCTTGTGTTTTCCCATGGACCAGGATAATGAGAAGCATGTAACTATGAGGGTAATGTTGTTTTTAAACATCATTACCTGGCATCTGTGTGCCTGGGATTGCATGGGTTAAATTGGCAGTGTTTACTGGGCATTCGGTGTCTCTGCACCTGAATTTAGTGGTGACTGGTTTTCTGTGGACCCAGCTTGGGTTTAACTTTCTGGTTCTCTCTCGCTGTTTGGGCATCTGGGCTTTATTCTTGGCATTCTGTCGACCGGGAGAATGAAGAGCGTGTCACTGTTAGGTTAGGTTGAGAGTATGCGGGCAGTGGGCAAATCAGCCCTCTTGTGCTTTTTGATCTCCTCACTTGAGATTCAATTTCACGCGACCCTGCCACTTTGATCTGGCCCACGCCTTCATTAACCAGGTCCAACACTTGCCTTTCTTAGATCTTGCCCCTCCTGACAAAGGTAATCAGGTTTGTGGGGGAGTGGCCAGGGTTAGTCGGGGAGTGACTAGGGTTTGTGGGGGTGTGGTATGATCACTGGGATGTGCCGAGGGTTTGTGGGGGTGTGTGCCCCCTTGGACTTTAGGATTAGGTTTGAGTGTTGGGCTGGTGGATGTATATGTGTGACTGGGAGAGGTAAGGCTGCAGAGTTTTGAGTGGTGAGGTATGAGGTGCTATGGGGCTTAGGCTTGTGTGGTGAAGCCAGGTGAATCTGGCCCATGCCTTTCATTATCATGGTCCGACACCACTTGGTTCAATGGACCGGGTGTGCACTGGGACACATCATCAGTAATGCATCCTCGGATCATCGGGTGTTTCGGGTCTTTCATCATTAAACACCCTCCCCGAGATGACCCAGCCGGAGTTGATCAAGCTCGGCTTGTGTTTTCCCATGGACCAGGATAATGAGAAGCATGTAACTATGAGGGTAATGTTGTTTTTAAACATCATTACCTGGCATCTGTGTGCCTGGGATTGCATGGGTTAAATTGGCAGTGTTTACTGGGCATTCGGTGTCTCTGCACCTGAATTTAGTGGTGACTGGTTTTCTGTGGACCCAGCTTGGGTTTAACTTTCTGGTTCTCTCTCGCTGTTTGGGCATCTGGGCTTTACTCTTGGCATTCTGTCGACCGGGAGAATGAAGAGCGTGTCACTGTTAGGTTAGGTTGAGAGTATGCGGGCAGTGGGCAAATCAGCCCTCTTGTGCTTTTTGATCTCCTCACTTGAGATTCAATTTCACGCGACCCTGCCACTTTGATCTGGCCCACGCCTTCATTAACCAGGTCCAACACTTGCCTTTCTTAGATCTTGCCCCTCCTGACAAAGGTAATCAGGTTTGTGGGGGAGTGGCCAGGGTTAGTCGGGGAGTGACTAGGGTTTGTGGGGGTGTGGTATGATCACTGGGATGTGCCGAGGGTTTGTGGGGGTGTGTGCCCCCTTGGACTTTAGGATTAGGTTTGAGTGTTGGGCTGGTGGATGTATATGTGTGACTGGGAGAGGTAAGGCTGCAGAGTTTTGAGTGGTGAGGTATGAGGTGCTATGGGGCTTAGGCTTGTGTGGTGAAGCCAGGTGAATCTGGCCCATGCCTTTCATTATCATGGTCCGACACCACTTGGTTCAATGGACCGGGTGTGCACTGGGACACATCATCAGTAATGCATCCTCGGATCATCGGGTGTTTCGGGTCTTTCATCATTAAACACCCTCCCCGAGATGACCCAGCCGGAGTTGATCAAGCTCGGCTTGTGTTTTCCCATGGACCAGGATAATGAGAAGCATGTAACTATGAGGGTAATGTTGTTTTTAAACATCATTACCTGGCATCTGTGTGCCTGGGATTGCATGGGTTAAATTGGCAGTGTTTACTGGGCATTCGGTGTCTCTGCACCTGAATTTAGTGGTGACTGGTTTTCTGTGGACCCAGCTTGGGTTTAACTTTCTGGTTCTCTCTCGCTGTTTGGGCATCTGGGCTTTATTCTTGGCATTCTGTCGACCGGGAGAATGAAGAGCGTGTCACTGTTAGGTTAGGTTGAGAGTATGCGGGCAGTGGGCAAATCAGCCCTCTTGTGCTTTTTGATCTCCTCACTTGAGATTCAATTTCACGCGACCCTGCCACTTTGATCTGGCCCACGCCTTCATTAACCAGGTCCAACACTTGCCTTTCTTAGATCTTGCCCCTCCTGACAAAGGTAATCAGGTTTGTGGGGGAGTGGCCAGGGTTAGTCGGGGAGTGACTAGGGTTTGTGGGGGTGTGGTATGATCACTGGGATGTGCCGAGGGTTTGTGGGGGTGTGTGCCCCCTTGGACTTTAGGATTAGGTTTGAGTGTTGGGCTGGTGGATGTATATGTGTGACTGGGAGAGGTAAGGCTGCAGAGTTTTGAGTGGTGAGGTATGAGGTGCTATGGGGCTTAGGCTTGTGTGGTGAAGCCAGGTGAATCTGGCCCATGCCTTTCATTATCATGGTCCGACACCACTTGGTTCAATGGACCGGGTGTGCACTGGGACACATCATCAGTAATGCATCCTCGGATCATCGGGTGTTTCGGGTCTTTCATCATTAAACACCCTCCCCGAGATGACCCAGCCGGAGTTGATCAAGCTCGGCTTGTGTTTTCCCATGGACCAGGATAATGAGAAGCATGTAACTATGAGGGTAATGTTGTTTTTAAACATCATTACCTGGCATCTGTGTGCCTGGGATTGCATGGGTTAAATTGGCAGTGTTTACTGGGCATTCGGTGTCTCTGCACCTGAATTTAGTGGTGACTGGTTTTCTGTGGACCCAGCTTGGGTTTAACTTTCTGGTTCTCTCTCGCTGTTTGGGCATCTGGGCTTTATTCTTGGCATTCTGTCGACCGGGAGAATGAAGAGCGTGTCACTGTTAGGTTAGGTTGAGAGTATGCGGGCAGTGGGCAAATCAGCCCTCTTGTGCTTTTTGATCTCCTCACTTGAGATTCAATTTCACGCGACCCTGCCACTTTGATCTGGCCCACGCCTTCATTAACCAGGTCCAACACTTGCCTTTCTTAGATCTTGCCCCTCCTGACAAAGGTAATCAGGTTTGTGGGGGAGTGGCCAGGGTTAGTCGGGGAGTGACTAGGGTTTGTGGGGGTGTGGTATGATCACTGGGATGTGCCGAGGGTTTGTGGGGGTGTGTGCCCCCTTGGACTTTAGGATTAGGTTTGAGTGTTGGGCTGGTGGATGTATATGTGTGACTGGGAGAGGTAAGGCTGCAGAGTTTTGAGTGGTGAGGTATGAGGTGCTATGGGGCTTAGGCTTGTGTGGTGAAGCCAGGTGAATCTGGCCCATGCCTTTCATTATCATGGTCCGACACCACTTGGTTCAATGGACCGGGTGTGCACTGGGACACATCATCAGTAATGCATCCTCGGATCATCGGGTGTTTCGGGTCTTTCATCATTAAACACCCTCCCCGAGATGACCCAGCCGGAGTTGATCAAGCTCGGCTTGTGTTTTCCCATGGACCAGGATAATGAGAAGCATGTAACTATGAGGGTAATGTTGTTTTTAAACATCATTACCTGGCATCTGTGTGCCTGGGATTGCATGGGTTAAATTGGCAGTGTTTACTGGGCATTCGGTGTCTCTGCACCTGAA
The DNA here is from genome assembly GCF_030028105.1 of Mobula birostris. Classification (NCBI taxonomy): domain Eukaryota; kingdom Metazoa; phylum Chordata; class Chondrichthyes; order Myliobatiformes; family Myliobatidae; genus Mobula; species Mobula birostris. Next base: position 37,406 of record NW_027275471.1, on the reverse strand, counting down.
TTTAGTGGTGACTGGTTTTCTGTGGACCCAGCTTGGGTTTAACTTTCTGGTTCTCTCTCGCTGTTTGGGCATCTGGGCTTTATTCTTGGCATTCTGTCGACCGGGAGAATGAAGAGCGTGTCACTGTTAGGTTAGGTTGAGAGTATGCGGGCAGTGGGCAAATCAGCCCTCTTGTGCTTTTTGATCTCCTCACTTGAGATTCAATTTCACGCGACCCTGCCACTTTGATCTGGCCCACGCCTTCATTAACCAGGTCCAACACTTGCCTTTCTTAGATCTTGCCCCTCCTGACAAAGGTAATCAGGTTTGTGGGGGAGTGGCCAGGGTTAGTCGGGGAGTGACTAGGGTTTGTGGGGGTGTGGTATGATCACTGGGATGTGCCGAGGGTTTGTGGGGGTGTGTGCCCCCTTGGACTTTAGGATTAGGTTTGAGTGTTGGGCTGGTGGATGTATATGTGTGACTGGGAGAGGTAAGGCTGCAGAGTTTTGAGTGGTGAGGTATGAGGTGCTATGGGGCTTAGGCTTGTGTGGTGAAGCCAGGTGAATCTGGCCCATGCCTTTCATTATCATGGTCCGACACCACTTGGTTCAATGGACCGGGTGTGCACTGGGACACATCATCAGTAATGCATCCTCGGATCATCGGGTGTTTCGGGTCTTTCATCATTAAACACCCTCCCCGAGATGACCCAGCCGGAGTTGATCAAGCTCGGCTTGTGTTTTCCCATGGACCAGGATAATGAGAAGCATGTAACTATGAGGGTAATGTTGTTTTTAAACATCATTACCTGGCATCTGTGTGCCTGGGATTGCATGGGTTAAATTGGCAGTGTTTACTGGGCATTCGGTGTCTCTGCACCTGAATTTAGTGGTGACTGGTTTTCTGTGGACCCAGCTTGGGTTTAACTTTCTGGTTCTCTCTCGCTGTTTGGGCATCTGGGCTTTATTCTTGGCATTCTGTCGACCGGGAGAATGAAGAGCGTGTCACTGTTAGGTTAGGTTGAGAGTATGCGGGCAGTGGGCAAATCAGCCCTCTTGTGCTTTTTGATCTCCTCACTTGAGATTCAATTTCACGCGACCCTGCCACTTTGATCTGGCCCACGCCTTCATTAACCAGGTCCAACACTTGCCTTTCTTAGATCTTGCCCCTCCTGACAAAGGTAATCAGGTTTGTGGGGGAGTGGCCAGGGTTAGTCGGGGAGTGACTAGGGTTTGTGGGGGTGTGGTATGATCACTGGGATGTGCCGAGGGTTTGTGGGGGTGTGTGCCCCCTTGGACTTTAGGATTAGGTTTGAGTGTTGGGCTGGTGGATGTATATGTGTGACTGGGAGAGGTAAGGCTGCAGAGTTTTGAGTGGTGAGGTATGAGGTGCTATGGGGCTTAGGCTTGTGTGGTGAAGCCAGGTGAATCTGGCCCATGCCTTTCATTATCATGGTCCGACACCACTTGGTTCAATGGACCGGGTGTGCACTGGGACACATCATCAGTAATGCATCCTCGGATCATCGGGTGTTTCGGGTCTTTCATCATTAAACACCCTCCCCGAGATGACCCAGCCGGAGTTGATCAAGCTCGGCTTGTGTTTTCCCATGGACCAGGATAATGAGAAGCATGTAACTATGAGGGTAATGTTGTTTTTAAACATCATTACCTGGCATCTGTGTGCCTGGGATTGCATGGGTTAAATTGGCAGTGTTTACTGGGCATTCGGTGTCTCTGCACCTGAATTTAGTGGTGACTGGTTTTCTGTGGACCCAGCTTGGGTTTAACTTTCTGGTTCTCTCTCGCTGTTTGGGCATCTGGGCTTTATTCTTGGCATTCTGTCGACCGGGAGAATGAAGAGCGTGTCACTGTTAGGTTAGGTTGAGAGTATGCGGGCAGTGGGCAAATCAGCCCTCTTGTGCTTTTTGATCTCCTCACTTGAGATTCAATTTCACGCGACCCTGCCACTTTGATCTGGCCCACGCCTTCATTAACCAGGTCCAACACTTGCCTTTCTTAGATCTTGCCCCTCCTGACAAAGGTAATCAGGTTTGTGGGGGAGTGGCCAGGGTTAGTCGGGGAGTGACTAGGGTTTGTGGGGGTGTGGTATGATCACTGGGATGTGCCGAGGGTTTGTGGGGGTGTGTGCCCCCTTGGACTTTAGGATTAGGTTTGAGTGTTGGGCTGGTGGATGTATATGTGTGACTGGGAGAGGTAAGGCTGCAGAGTTTTGAGTGGTGAGGTATGAGGTGCTATGGGGCTTAGGCTTGTGTGGTGAAGCCAGGTGAATCTGGCCCATGCCTTTCATTATCATGGTCCGACACCACTTGGTTCAATGGACCGGGTGTGCACTGGGACACATCATCAGTAATGCATCCTCGGATCATCGGGTGTTTCGGGTCTTTCATCATTAAACACCCTCCCCGAGATGACCCAGCCGGAGTTGATCAAGCTCGGCTTGTGTTTTCCCATGGACCAGGATAATGAGAAGCATGTAACTATGAGGGTAATGTTGTTTTTAAACATCATTACCTGGCATCTGTGTGCCTGGGATTGCATGGGTTAAATTGGCAGTGTTTACTGGGCATTCGGTGTCTCTGCACCTGAATTTAGTGGTGACTGGTTTTCTGTGGACCCAGCTTGGGTTTAACTTTCTGGTTCTCTCTCGCTGTTTGGGCATCTGGGCTTTATTCTTGGCATTCTGTCGACCGGGAGAATGAAGAGCGTGTCACTGTTAGGTTAGGTTGAGAGTATGCGGGCAGTGGGCAAATCAGCCCTCTTGTGCTTTTTGATCTCCTCACTTGAGATTCAATTTCACGCGACCCTGCCACTTTGATCTGGCCCACGCCTTCATTAACCAGGTCCAACACTTGCCTTTCTTAGATCTTGCCCCTCCTGACAAAGGTAATCAGGTTTGTGGGGGAGTGGCCAGGGTTAGTCGGGGAGTGACTAGGGTTTGTGGGGGTGTGGTATGATCACTGGGATGTGCCGAGGGTTTGTGGGGGTGTGTGCCCCCTTGGACTTTAGGATTAGGTTTGAGTGTTGGGCTGGTGGATGTATATGTGTGACTGGGAGAGGTAAGGCTGCAGAGTTTTGAGTGGTGAGGTATGAGGTGCTATGGGGCTTAGGCTTGTGTGGTGAAGCCAGGTGAATCTGGCCCATGCCTTTCATTATCATGGTCCGACACCACTTGGTTCAATGGACCGGGTGTGCACTGGGACACATCATCAGTAATGCATCCTCGGATCATCGGGTGTTTCGGGTCTTTCATCATTAAACACCCTCCCCGAGATGACCCAGCCGGAGTTGATCAAGCTCGGCTTGTGTTTTCCCATGGACCAGGATAATGAGAAGCATGTAACTATGAGGGTAATGTTGTTTTTAAACATCATTACCTGGCATCTGTGTGCCTGGGATTGCATGGGTTAAATTGGCAGTGTTTACTGGGCATTCGGTGTCTCTGCACCTGAATTTAGTGGTGACTGGTTTTCTGTGGACCCAGCTTGGGTTTAACTTTCTGGTTCTCTCTCGCTGTTTGGGCATCTGGGCTTTATTCTTGGCATTCTGTCGACCGGGAGAATGAAGAGCGTGTCACTGTTAGGTTAGGTTGAGAGTATGCGGGCAGTGGGCAAATCAGCCCTCTTGTGCTTTTTGATCTCCTCACTTGAGATTCAATTTCACGCGACCCTGCCACTTTGATCTGGCCCACGCCTTCATTAACCAGGTCCAACACTTGCCTTTCTTAGATCTTGCCCCTCCTGACAAAGGTAATCAGGTTTGTGGGGGAGTGGCCAGGGTTAGTCGGGGAGTGACTAGGGTTTGTGGGGGTGTGGTATGATCACTGGGATGTGCCGAGGGTTTGTGGGGGTGTGTGCCCCCTTGGACTTTAGGATTAGGTTTGAGTGTTGGGCTGGTGGATGTATATGTGTGACTGGGAGAGGTAAGGCTGCAGAGTTTTGAGTGGTGAGGTATGAGGTGCTATGGGGCTTAGGCTTGTGTGGTGAAGCCAGGTGAATCTGGCCCATGCCTTTCATTATCATGGTCCGACACCACTTGGTTCAATGGACCGGGTGTGCACTGGGACACATCATCAGTAATGCATCCTCGGATCATCGGGTGTTTCGGGTCTTTCATCATTAAACACCCTCCCCGAGATGACCCAGCCGGAGTTGATCAAGCTCGGCTTGTGTTTTCCCATGGACCAGGATAATGAGAAGCATGTAACTATGAGGGTAATGTTGTTTTTAAACATCATTACCTGGCATCTGTGTGCCTGGGATTGCATGGGTTAAATTGGCAGTGTTTACTGGGCATTCGGTGTCTCTGCACCTGAATTTAGTGGTGACTGGTTTTCTGTGGACCCAGCTTGGGTTTAACTTTCTGGTTCTCTCTCGCTGTTTGGGCATCTGGGCTTTATTCTTGGCATTCTGTCGACCGGGAGAATGAAGAGCGTGTCACTGTTAGGTTAGGTTGAGAGTATGCGGGCAGTGGGCAAATCAGCCCTCTTGTGCTTTTTGATCTCCTCACTTGAGATTCAATTTCACGCGACCCTGCCACTTTGATCTGGCCCACGCCTTCATTAACCAGGTCCAACACTTGCCTTTCTTAGATCTTGCCCCTCCTGACAAAGGTAATCAGGTTTGTGGGGGAGTGGCCAGGGTTAGTCGGGGAGTGACTAGGGTTTGTGGGGGTGTGGTATGATCACTGGGATGTGCCGAGGGTTTGTGGGGGTGTGTGCCCCCTTGGACTTTAGGATTAGGTTTGAGTGTTGGGCTGGTGGATGTATATGTGTGACTGGGAGAGGTAAGGCTGCAGAGTTTTGAGTGGTGAGGTATGAGGTGCTATGGGGCTTAGGCTTGTGTGGTGAAGCCAGGTGAATCTGGCCCATGCCTTTCATTATCATGGTCCGACACCACTTGGTTCAATGGACCGGGTGTGCACTGGGACACATCATCAGTAATGCATCCTCGGATCATCGGGTGTTTCGGGTCTTTCATCATTAAACACCCTCCCCGAGATGACCCAGCCGGAGTTGATCAAGCTCGGCTTGTGTTTTCCCATGGACCAGGATAATGAGAAGCATGTAACTATGAGGGTAATGTTGTTTTTAAACATCATTACCTGGCATCTGTGTGCCTGGGATTGCATGGGTTAAATTGGCAGTGTTTACTGGGCATTCGGTGTCTCTGCACCTGAATTTAGTGGTGACTGGTTTTCTGTGGACCCAGCTTGGGTTTAACTTTCTGGTTCTCTCTCGCTGTTTGGGCATCTGGGCTTTATTCTTGGCATTCTGTCGACCGGGAGAATGAAGAGCGTGTCACTGTTAGGTTAGGTTGAGAGTATGCGGGCAGTGGGCAAATCAGCCCTCTTGTGCTTTTTGATCTCCTCACTTGAGATTCAATTTCACGCGACCCTGCCACTTTGATCTGGCCCACGCCTTCATTAACCAGGTCCAACACTTGCCTTTCTTAGATCTTGCCCCTCCTGACAAAGGTAATCAGGTTTGTGGGGGAGTGGCCAGGGTTAGTCGGGGAGTGACTAGGGTTTGTGGGGGTGTGGTATGATCACTGGGATGTGCCGAGGGTTTGTGGGGGTGTGTGCCCCCTTGGACTTTAGGATTAGGTTTGAGTGTTGGGCTGGTGGATGTATATGTGTGACTGGGAGAGGTAAGGCTGCAGAGTTTTGAGTGGTGAGGTATGAGGTGCTATGGGGCTTAGGCTTGTGTGGTGAAGCCAGGTGAATCTGGCCCATGCCTTTCATTATCATGGTCCGACACCACTTGGTTCAATGGACCGGGTGTGCACTGGGACACATCATCAGTAATGCATCCTCGGATCATCGGGTGTTTCGGGTCTTTCATCATTAAACACCCTCCCCGAGATGACCCAGCCGGAGTTGATCAAGCTCGGCTTGTGTTTTCCCATGGACCAGGATAATGAGAAGCATGTAACTATGAGGGTAATGTTGTTTTTAAACATCATTACCTGGCATCTGTGTGCCTGGGATTGCATGGGTTAAATTGGCAGTGTTTACTGGGCATTCGGTGTCTCTGCACCTGAATTTAGTGGTGACTGGTTTTCTGTGGACCCAGCTTGGGTTTAACTTTCTGGTTCTCTCTCGCTGTTTGGGCATCTGGGCTTTATTCTTGGCATTCTGTCGACCGGGAGAATGAAGAGCGTGTCACTGTTAGGTTAGGTTGAGAGTATGCGGGCAGTGGGCAAATCAGCCCTCTTGTGCTTTTTGATCTCCTCACTTGAGATTCAATTTCACGCGACCCTGCCACTTTGATCTGGCCCACGCCTTCATTAACCAGGTCCAACACTTGCCTTTCTTGGATCTTGCCCCTCCTGACAAAGGTAATCGGGTTTGTGGGGGAGTGGCCAGGGTTAGTCGGGGTGTGCCTAGGGTTTGTGGGGGTGTGGCATGATCTCTGGGATGTGCCGAGGGTTTGTGGGGGTGTGTGCCCCCTTGGACTTTAGGATTAGGTTTGAGTGTTGGGCTGGTGGATGTATATGTGTGACTGGGATAGGTAAGGCTGCAGAGTTTTGAGTGGTGAGGTATGAGGTTCTATGGGGCTTAGTGGTGAAGCCAGGTGAATCTGGCCCATGCCTTTCATTAGGGTTAGGGTTAGGTTGAGAGTATGCGGGCAGTGGGCAAATCAGCCCTCTTGTGCTTTTTGATCTCCTCACTTGAGATTCAATTTCACGCGACCCTGCCACTTTGATCTGGCCCACGCCTTCATTAACCAGGTCCAACACTTGCCTTTCTTGGATCTTGCCCCTCCTGACAAAGGTAATCGGGTTTGTGGGGGAGTGGCCAGGGTTAGTCGGGGTGTGCCTAGGGTTTGTGGGGGTGTGGCATGATCTCTGGGATGTGCCGAGGGTTTGTGGGGGTGTGTGCCCCCTTGGACTTTAGGATTAGGTTTGAGTGTTGGGCTGGTGGATGTATATGTGTGACGGGGATAGGTAAGGCTGCAGAGTTTTGAGTGGTGAGGTATGAGGTTCTATGGGGCTTAGTGGTGAAGCCAGGTGAATCTGGCCCATGCCTTTCATTATCGTGGTCCGACACCACTTGGTTCAATGGACCGGGTGTGCACTGGGACACATCATCAGTAATGCATCCTCGGATCATGGGGTGTTTCGGGTCTTTCATCATTAAACACCCTCCCCGAGATGACCCAGCCGGAGTTGATCAAGCTCGGCTTGTGTTTTCCCATGGACCAGGATAATGAGAGGCATGTAACTATGAGGGTAATGTTGTTTTTAAACATCATTACCCGGCATCTGTATGCCTGGGATTGCATGGGTTAAATTGACAGTGTTTACTGGGCATTCGGTGTCTCTGCACCTGAGTTTAGTGGTGACTGGTTTTCTGTGGACCCAGCTTGGGTTTAACTTTCTGGTTCTCTCTCGCCGTTTGGGCATCTGGGCTTTATTCTTGGCATTTTGTCGACCGGGAGAATGAAGAGCGTGTCACTGTTAGGTTAGGTTGAGAGTATGCGGGCAGTGGGCAAATCAGCCCTCTTGTGCTTTTTGATCTCCTCACTTGAGATTCAATTTCACGCGACCCTGCCACTTTGATCTGGCCCACGCCTTCATTAACCAGGTCCAACACTTGCCTTTCTTGGATCTTGCCCCTCCTGACAAAGGTAATCGGGTTTGTGGGGGAGTGGCCAGGGTTAGTCGGGGTGTGCCTAGGGTTTGTGGGGGTGTGGCATGATCTCTGGGATGTGCCGAGGGTTTGTGGGGGTGTGTGCCCCCTTGGACTTTAGGATTAGGTTTGAGTGTTGGGCTGGTGGATGTATATGTGTGACTGGGATAGGTAAGGCTGCAGAGTTTTGAGTGGTGAGGTATGAGGTTCTATGGGGCTTAGTGGTGAAGCCAGGTGAATCTGGCCCATGCCTTTCATTAGGGTTAGGGTTAGGTTGAGAGTATGCGGGCAGTGGGCAAATCAGCCCTCTTGTGCTTTTTGATCTCCTCACTTGAGATTCAATTTCACGCGACCCTGCCACTTTGATCTGGCCCACGCCTTCATTAACCAGGTCCAACACTTGCCTTTCTTGGATCTTGCCCCTCCTGACAAAGGTAATCGGGTTTGTGGGGGAGTGGCCAGGGTTAGTCGGGGTGTGCCTAGGGTTTGTGGGGGTGTGGCATGATCTCTGGGATGTGCCGAGGGTTTGTGGGGGTGTGTGCCCCCTTGGACTTTAGGATTAGGTTTGAGTGTTGGGCTGGTGGATGTATATGTGTGACGGGGATAGGTAAGGCTGCAGAGTTTTGAGTGGTGAGGTATGAGGTTCTATGGGGCTTAGTGGTGAAGCCAGGTGAATCTGGCCCATGCCTTTCATTATCGTGGTCCGACACCACTTGGTTCAATGGACCGGGTGTGCACTGGGACACATCATCAGTAATGCATCCTCGGATCATGGGGTGTTTCGGGTCTTTCATCATTAAACACCCTCCCCGAGATGACCCAGCCGGAGTTGATCAAGCTCGGCTTGTGTTTTCCCATGGACCAGGATAATGAGAGGCATGTAACTATGAGGGTAATGTTGTTTTTAAACATCATTACCCGGCATCTGTATGCCTGGGATTGCATGGGTTAAATTGACAGTGTTTACTGGGCATTCGGTGTCTCTGCACCTGAGTTTAGTGGTGACTGGTTTTCTGTGGACCCAGCTTGGGTTTAACTTTCTGGTTCTCTCTCGCCGTTTGGGCATCTGGGCTTTATTCTTGGCATTTTGTCGACCGGGAGAATGAAGAGCGTGTCACTGTTAGGTTAGGTTGAGAGTATGCGGGCAGTGGGCAAATCAGCCCTCTTGTGCTTTTTGATCTCCTCACTTGAGATTCAATTTCACGCGACCCTGCCACTTTGATCTGGCCCACGCCTTCATTAACCAGGTCCAACACTTGCCTTTCTTGGATCTTGCCCCTCCTGACAAAGGTAATCGGGTTTGTGGGGGAGTGGCCAGGGTTAGTCGGGGTGTGCCTAGGGTTTGTGGGGGTGTGGCATGATCTCTGGGATGTGCCGAGGGTTTGTGGGGGTGTGTGCCCCCTTGGACTTTAGGATTAGGTTTGAGTGTTGGGCTGGTGGATGTATATGTGTGACTGGGATAGGTAAGGCTGCAGAGTTTTGAGTGGTGAGGTATGAGGTTCTATGGGGCTTAGTGGTGAAGCCAGGTGAATCTGGCCCATGCCTTTCATTAGGGTTAGGGTTAGGTTGAGAGTATGCGGGCAGTGGGCAAATCAGCCCTCTTGTGCTTTTTGATCTCCTCACTTGAGATTCAATTTCACGCGACCCTGCCACTTTGATCTGGCCCACGCCTTCATTAACCAGGTCCAACACTTGCCTTTCTTGGATCTTGCCCCTCCTGACAAAGGTAATCGGGTTTGTGGGGGAGTGGCCAGGGTTAGTCGGGGTGTGCCTAGGGTTTGTGGGGGTGTGGCATGATCTCTGGGATGTGCCGAGGGTTTGTGGGGGTGTGTGCCCCCTTGGACTTTAGGATTAGGTTTGAGTGTTGGGCTGGTGGATGTATATGTGTGACGGGGATAGGTAAGGCTGCAGAGTTTTGAGTGGTGAGGTATGAGGTTCTATGGGGCTTAGTGGTGAAGCCAGGTGAATCTGGCCCATGCCTTTCATTATCGTGGTCCGACACCACTTGGTTCAATGGACCGGGTGTGCACTGGGACACATCATCAGTAATGCATCCTCGGATCATGGGGTGTTTCGGGTCTTTCATCATTAAACACCCTCCCCGAGATGACCCAGCCGGAGTTGATCAAGCTCGGCTTGTGTTTTCCCATGGACCAGGATAATGAGAGGCATGTAACTATGAGGGTAATGTTGTTTTTAAACATCATTACCCGGCATCTGTATGCCTGGGATTGCATGGGTTAAATTGACAGTGTTTACTGGGCATTCGGTGTCTCTGCACCTGAGTTTAGTGGTGACTGGTTTTCTGTGGACCCAGCTTGGGTTTAACTTTCTGGTTCTCTCTCGCCGTTTGGGCATCTGGGCTTTATTCTTGGCATTTTGTCGACCGGGAGAATGAAGAGCGTGTCACTGTTAGGTTAGGTTGAGAGTATGCGGGCAGTGGGCAAATCAGCCCTCTTGTGCTTTTTGATCTCCTCACTTGAGATTCAATTTCACGCGACCCTGCCACTTTGATCTGGCCCACGCCTTCATTAACCAGGTCCAACACTTGCCTTTCTTGGATCTTGCCCCTCCTGACAAAGGTAATCGGGTTTGTGGGGGAGTGGCCAGGGTTAGTCGGGGTGTGCCTAGGGTTTGTGGGGGTGTGGCATGATCTCTGGGATGTGCCGAGGGTTTGTGGGGGTGTGTGCCCCCTTGGACTTGAGGATTAGGTTTGAGTGTTGGGGTGGTGGATGTATATGTGTGACTGGGATAGGTAAGGCTGCAGAGTTTGGAGTGGTGAGGTATGAGGTGCTATTGGGCTTAGGCTTGTGTGGTGAAGCTAGGGTTAGGGTTAGGGTTAGGGTTAGGTTGAGAGTATGCGGGCAGTGGGCAAATCAGCCCTCTTGTGCTTTTTGATCTCCTCACTTGAGATTCAATTTCACTCGACCCTGCCACTTTGATCTGGCCCACGCCTTCATTAACCAGATCCAACACTTGCCTTTCTTGGATCTTGCCCCTCCTGACAAAGATAATCGGGTTTGTGGGGGAGTGGCCAGGGTTAGTCGGGGTGTGCCTAGGGTTTGTGGGGGTGTGGCATGATCTCTGGGATGTGCCGAGGGTTTGTGGGGGTGTGTGCCCCCTTGGACTTTAGGATTAGGTTTGAGTGTTGGGCTGGTGGATGTATATGTGTGACTGGGATAGGTAAGGCTGCAGAGTTTTGAGTGGTGAGGTATGAGGTGCTATTGGGCTTAGGCTTGTGTGGTGAAGCTAGGTGAATCTGGCCCATGCCTTTCATTATCATGGTCCGACACCACTTGGTTCAATGGACCGGGTGTGCACTGGGACACATCATCAGTAATGCATCCTCGGATCATGGGGTGTTTCGGGTCTTTCATCATTAAACACCCTCCCCGAGATGACCCAGCCGGAGTTGATCAAGCTCGGCTTGTGTTTTCCCATGGACCAGGATAATGAGAGGCATGTAACTATGAGGGTAATGACGTTTTTAAACATCATTACCTGGCATCTGTATGCCTGGGGATGCATGGGTTAAATTGACAGTGTTTACTGGGCATTCGGTGTCTCTGCACCTGAGTTTAGTGGTGGCTTGTTTTCTGTGGACCCAGCTTGGGTTTAACTTTCTGGTTCTCTCTTGCCGTTTGGGCATCCGGGCTTTGTTCTTGGCATTTTGTCGACCGGGAGAATGAAGAGCGTGTCACTGTTAGGTTAGGTTGAGAGTATGCGGGCAGTGGGCAAATCAGCCCTCTTGTGCTTTTTGATCTCCTCACTTGAGATTCAATTTCACGCGACCCTGCCACTTTGATCTGGCCCACGCCTTCATTAACCAGGTCCAACACTTGCCTTTCTTGGATCTTGCCCCTCCTGACAAAGGTAATCGGGTTTGTGGGGGAGTGGCCAGGGTTAGTCGGGGTGTGCCTAGGGTTTGTGGGGGTGTGGCATGATCTCTGGGATGTGCCGAGGGTTTGTGGGGGTGTGTGCCCCCTTGGACTTGAGGATTAGGTTTGAGTGTTGGGGTGGTGGATGTATATGTGTGACTGGGATAGGTAAGGCTGCAGAGTTTGGAGTGGTGAGGTATGAGGTGCTATTGGGCTTAGGCTTGTGTGGTGAAGCTAGGGTTAGGGTTAGGGTTAGGGTTAGGTTGAGAGTATGCGGGCAGTGGGCAAATCAGCCCTCTTGTGCTTTTTGATCTCCTCACTTGAGATTCAATTTCACTCGACCCTGCCACTTTGATCTGGCCCACGCCTTCATTAACCAGATCCAACACTTGCCTTTCTTGGATCTTGCCCCTCCTGACAAAGATAATCGGGTTTGTGGGGGAGTGGCCAGGGTTAGTCGGGGTGTGCCTAGGGTTTGTGGGGGTGTGGCATGATCTCTGGGATGTGCCGAGGGTTTGTGGGGGTGTGTGCCCCCTTGGACTTTAGGATTAGGTTTGAGTGTTGGGCTGGTGGATGTATATGTGTGACTGGGATAGGTAAGGCTGCAGAGTTTTGAGTGGTGAGGTATGAGGTGCTATTGGGCTTAGGCTTGTGTGGTGAAGCTAGGTGAATCTGGCCCATGCCTTTCATTATCATGGTCCGACACCACTTGGTTCAATGGACCGGGTGTGCACTGGGACACATCATCAGTAATGCATCCTCGGATCATGGGGTGTTTCGGGTCTTTCATCATTAAACACCCTCCCCGAGATGACCCAGCCGGAGTTGATCAAGCTCGGCTTGTGTTTTCCCATGGACCAGGATAATGAGAGGCATGTAACTATGAGGGTAATGACGTTTTTAAACATCATTACCTGGCATCTGTATGCCTGGGGATGCATGGGTTAAATTGACAGTGTTTACTGGGCATTCGGTGTCTCTGCACCTGAGTTTAGTGGTGGCTTGTTTTCTGTGGACCCAGCTTGGGTTTAACTTTCTGGTTCTCTCTTGCCGTTTGGGCATCCGGGCTTTGTTCTTGGCATTTTGTCGACCGGGAGAATGAAGAGCGTGTCACTGTTAGGTTAGGTTGAGAGTATGCGGGCAGTGGGCAAATCAGCCCTCTTGTGCTTTTTGATCTCCTCACTTGAGATTCAATTTCACGCGACCCTGCCACTTTGATCTGGCCCACGCCTTCATTAACCAGGTCCAACACTTGCCTTTCTTGGATCTTGCCCCTCCTGACAAAGGTAATCGGGTTTGTGGGGGAGTGGCCAGGGTTAGTCGGGGTGTGCCTAGGGTTTGTGGGGGTGTGGCATGATCTCTGGGATGTGCCGAGGGTTTGTGGGGGTGTGTGCCCCCTTGGACTTGAGGATTAGGTTTGAGTGTTGGGGTGGTGGATGTATATGTGTGACTGGGATAGGTAAGGCTGCAGAGTTTGGAGTGGTGAGGTATGAGGTGCTATTGGGCTTAGGCTTGTGTGGTGAAGCTAGGGTTAGGGTTAGGGTTAGGGTTAGGTTGAGAGTATGCGGGCAGTGGGCAAATCAGCCCTCTTGTGCTTTTTGATCTCCTTGCACCTGAGTTTAGTGGTGGCTTGTTTTCTGTGGACCCAGCTTGGGTTTAACTTTCTGGTTCTCTCTCGCCGTTTGGGCATCTGGGCTTTATTCTTGGCATTTTGTCGACCGGGAGAATGAAGAGCGTGTCACTGTTAGGTTAGGTTGAGAGTATGCGGGCAGTGGGCAAATCAGCCCTCTTGTGCTTTTTGATCTCCTGACTTGAGATTCAATTTCACGCGACCCTGCCACTTTGATCTGGCCCACGCCTTCATTAACCAGGTCCAACACTTGCCTTTCTTGGATCTTGCCCCTCCTGACAAAGGTAATCGTGTTTGTGGGGGAGTGGCCAGGGTTAGTCGGGGTGTGCCTAGGGTTTGTGGGGGTGTGGCATGATCTCTGGGATGTGCCGAGGGTTTGTGGGGGTGAGTGCCCCCTTGGACTTTAGGATTAGGTTTGAGTGTTGGGCTGGTGGATGTATATGTGTGACTGGGAGAGGTAAGGCTGCAGAGTTTTGAGTGGTGAGGTATGAGGTGCTATTGGGCTTAGGCTCATGTGGTGAAGCCAGGTGAATCTGGCCCATGCCTTTCATTATCATGGTCCGACACCACTTGGTTCAATGGACCGGGTGTGCACTGGGACACATCATCAGTAATGCATCCTCGGATCATCGGGTGTTTCGGGTCTTTCATCATTAAACACCCTCCCCGAGATGACCCAGCCGGAGTTGATCAAGCTCGGCTTGTGTTTTCCCATGGACCAGGATAATGAGAGGCATGTAACTATGAGGGTAATGTTGTTTTTAAACATCATTACCCGGCATCTGTATGCCTGGGATTGCATGGGTTAAATTGACAGTGTTTACTGGGCATTCGGTGTCTCTGCACCTGAGTTTAGTGGTGACTGGTTTTCTGTGGACCCAGCTTGGGTTTAACTTTCTGGTTCTCTCTCGCCGTTTGGGCATCTGGGCTTTATTCTTGGCATTTTGTCGACCGGGAGAATGAAGAGCGTGTCACTGTTAGGTTAGGTTGAGAGTATGCGGGCAGTGGGCAAATCAGCCCTCTTGTGCTTTTTGATCTCCTGACTTGAGATTCAATTTCACGCGACCCTGCCACTTTGATCTGGCCCACGCCTTCATTAACCAGGTCCAACACTTGCCTTTCTTGGATCTTGCCCCTCCTGACAAAGGTAATCGTGTTTGTGGGGGAGTGGCCAGGGTTAGTCGGGGTGTGCCTAGGGTTTGTGGGGGTGTGGCATGATCTCTGGGATGTGCCGAGGGTTTGTGGGGGTGAGTGCCCCCTTGGACTTTAGGATTAGGTTTGAGTGTTGGGCTGGTGGATGTATATGTGTGACTGGGAGAGGTAAGGCTGCAGAGTTTTGAGTGGTGAGGTATGAGGTGCTATTGGGCTTAGGCTCATGTGGTGAAGCCAGGTGAATCTGGCCCATGCCTTTCATTATCGTGGTCCGACACCACTTGGTTCAATGGACCGGGTGTGCACTGGGACACATCATCAGTAATGCATCCTCGGATCATCGGGTGTTTCGGGTCTTTCATCATTAAACACCCTCCCCGAGATGACCCAGCCGGATTAGGGTTAGGGTTAGGGTTAGGGTTAGGGTTAGGGTTAGGGTTAGGGTTAGGGTTAGGGTTAGGGTTAGGGTTAGGGTTAGGATGCGAGTATGCGGGCAGTGGGCAAAATATCCCTCTAGCGTTTGTGGATCTCTTACTGGAGATGCAGTATCACTTCACCCTGCCACTTTGTTTTTGGCCCACGTTGTCATCATCTCGGTCCCCGACTTGCCTTTATTGGGATCTTCCTTCTCTTTAACCTCCATTCTGGAGTTTAAGTTGAAATGGTGGAGTTCTTGCCTATGGATAGTGTTTTGGGTTTGGGGACTTTCTTATAGGGACTGGGTGCTGTGATCTGGGGGCTGTGCAGTAGCTAATTGAGGGGTGTGTGGGGAGGGACATGCCCCGGGGTACAGTTAGGCAATGGGGGTTGAGTGTTCACGGCGGTGGGGTGGGATGGCAAATGGTATTGCGGGGGGGGGGGTGTTTGGTAGCCCTTGCCGTAGGGGGGAGGGCTGAAATCGGAGCCTAACTGCTGGTGATACTGGGTAAATTTGGCCCCTTGATGGGGTGAGGGTTTGGGTTTATGGGGGTGTGTAGCAGGGTTGGAGGTGTTAGGTTTAGTGGTAGGGCAAAGGACTATTATATAAGCCCCTTAGTGTGGTGTGGTTTGGGTTATTTGGGGTGCTGTCTGGTTTAGTTGGGGTGACCGATCCCTTGGAAATTAGGGTTAGGGTTAGGGCCAGGGCTGGGGTTAGAAGGCAAGTATGTGTGTAGCAGGGTTGGAGGTGTAAGGTTTAGTGGTAGGGCAAAGGACTATTATATAAGCCCCTTAGTGTGGTGTGGTTTGGGTTATTTGGGGTGCTGTCCGGTTTAGTTGGGGTGCGCGGTCCATTGGAAATTAGGGTTAGGGTTAGGGTTTAGTTGGGGTGTGTGGTCCTCTGGAATATAGGATTAGGTTTGGGGGGTAGGGTTGGGGGGGGCCTGCTGGGCAGCGGGAGGTATAACTGGTGGTGTGGGGTGAGTTTAGTCCTCTGGCGAGAAGAGGACCCATGTTTATGGGGTGTGAAGATGTTAGGTTTCAGGGTAGGGCCATGTGAGGGCTGAAATAGGAGGCTAACTGCTGGTGATCCGAGTGAATCTGGCCCTTTGATGGGGTGAGGGTTTGGGTTTGTGGGGGTGTGTGGCAGGGTTGGAGGTGTTAGGTTTAGTGGTAGGGCAAAGGATTATTATATAAGCCCTTTTGTGTGGTGTGGTTTGGGTTATTTGGGGTGCTGTCCGGTTTAGTTGGGGTGCACGATCCCTTGGAAATTAGGGTTAGGGTCAGGGCTGGGGTCAGGATGCAAGTATGCGGCAGTGGGAATTTGGGCCCTTGCTGGGGTGAGGGTTTGGGTTTATGGGGGTGTGTAGCAGGGTTGGAGGTGTTAGGTTTAGTGGTAGGGCAGAGGGCTATTATATAAGCCCCTTAGTGTGGTGTGGTTTGGGTTATTTGGGGTGCCGTCCGGTTTAGTTGGGGTGCCCAGTCCCTTGGAAATTAGGGTTAGGGTTTAGTTGGGGTGTGTGGTCCTCGGGATGTTAGGATTAGGTTGGGGGGTAGGGTTGAGGGGGGCCCGCTGGGCGACCGTAGGTATAACTGGTGTTGTGGGGTGAGTTTGCCCCTCTGGCGAGAAGAGGATCTGTGTTTATGGGGTCTGAAGATGTTAGGTTTCAGGGCAGGGTCATGTGCTGGGGATGTATTCTTCCCCCTGGGGTAAGCTAGGACGTTTGGGCAAGTGTTGTGTCTGGATTAAACCGGTCGTTACGTGTCTGTTCTTCCTAGTGGTTATCTCCTGTAGAGTTATAATTTCTAATTTTACTCCTCTCTACTTGGGGAATTAGGTTCTTTTCTGGGGCCTAGTTGTGAGGCTCTATTTCCAAAGTAAGGCGAACCTTTCCTATTTAATGGTCCCCTGTCTTAATTTGTTTCAGGGTGGGTTAGGGTTAGGGTTAGGGTTAGGGTTAGGGTTAGGGTTAGGGTTAGGGTTAGGGTTAGGTTGAGAGTATGCGGGCAGTGGGCAAATCAGCCCTCTTGTGCTTTTTGATCTCCTCACTTGAGATTCAATTTCACGCGACCCTGCCACTTTGATCTGACCCACGCCTTCATTAACCAGGTCCAACACTTGCCTTTCTTGGATCTTGCCCCTCCTGACATTAGGGTTAGGGTTAGGTTGAGAGTATGCGGGCAGTGGGCAAATCAGCCCTCTTGTGCTTTTTGATCTCCTCACTCGAGATTCAATTTCACGCGACCCTGCCACTTTGATCTGGCCCACGCCTCGCATTAGGGTTAGGGTTAGGGTTAGGGTTAGGGTTAGGGTTAGGATGCGAGTATGCGGGCAGTGGGCAAAATATCCCTCTAGCGTTTGTGGATCTCTTACTGGAGATGCAGTATCACTTCACCCTGCCACTTTGTTTTTGGCCCACGTTGTCATCATCTCGGTCCCCGACTTGCCTTTATTGGGATCTTCCTTCTCTTTAACCTCCATTCTGGAGTTTAAGTTGAAATGGTGGAGTTCTTGCCTATGGATAGTGTTTTGGGTTTGGGGACTTTCTTATAGGGACTGGGTGCTGTGATCTGGGGGCTGTGCAGTAGCTAATTGAGGGGTGTGTGGGGAGGGACATGCCCCGGGGTACAGTTAGGCAATGGGGGTTGAGTGTTCACGGCGGTGGGGTGGGATGGCAAATGGTATTGCGGGGGGGGGGGTGTTTGGTAGCCCTTGCCGTAGGGGGGAGGGCTGAAATCGGAGCCTAACTGCTGGTGATACTGGGTAAATTTGGCCCCTTGATGGGGTGAGGGTTTGGGTTTATGGGGGTGTGTAGCAGGGTTGGAGGTGTTAGGTTTAGTGGTAGGGCAAAGGACTATTATATAAGCCCCTTAGTGTGGTGTGGTTTGGGTTATTTGGGGTGCTGTCTGGTTTAGTTGGGGTGACCGATCCCTTGGAAATTAGGGTTAGGGTTAGGGCCAGGGCTGGGGTTAGAAGGCAAGTATGTGTGTAGCAGGGTTGGAGGTGTAAGGTTTAGTGGTAGGGCAAAGGACTATTATATAAGCCCCTTAGTGTGGTGTGGTTTGGGTTATTTGGGGTGCTGTCCGGTTTAGTTGGGGTGCGCGGTCCATTGGAAATTAGGGTTAGGGTTAGGGTTTAGTTGGGGTGTGTGGTCCTCTGGAATATAGGATTAGGTTTGGGGGGTAGGGTTGGGGGGGGCCTGCTGGGCAGCGGGAGGTATAACTGGTGGTGTGGGGTGAGTTTAGTCCTCTGGCGAGAAGAGGACCCATGTTTATGGGGTGTGAAGATGTTAGGTTTCAGGGTAGGGCCATGTGAGGGCTGAAATAGGAGGCTAACTGCTGGTGATCCGAGTGAATCTGGCCCTTTGATGGGGTGAGGGTTTGGGTTTGTGGGGGTGTGTGGCAGGGTTGGAGGTGTTAGGTTTAGTGGTAGGGCAAAGGATTATTATATAAGCCCTTTTGTGTGGTGTGGTTTGGGTTATTTGGGGTGCTGTCCGGTTTAGTTGGGGTGCACGATCCCTTGGAAATTAGGGTTAGGGTCAGGGCTGGGGTCAGGATGCAAGTATGCGGCAGTGGGAATTTGGGCCCTTGCTGGGGTGAGGGTTTGGGTTTATGGGGGTGTGTAGCAGGGTTGGAGGTGTTAGGTTTAGTGGTAGGGCAGAGGGCTATTATATAAGCCCCTTAGTGTGGTGTGGTTTGGGTTATTTGGGGTGCCGTCCGGTTTAGTTGGGGTGCCCAGTCCCTTGGAAATTAGGGTTAGGGTTTAGTTGGGGTGTGTGGTCCTCGGGATGTTAGGATTAGGTTGGGGGGTAGGGTTGAGGGGGGCCCGCTGGGCGACCGTAGGTATAACTGGTGTTGTGGGGTGAGTTTGCCCCTCTGGCGAGAAGAGGATCTGTGTTTATGGGGTCTGAAGATGTTAGGTTTCAGGGCAGGGTCATGTGCTGGGGATGTATTCTTCCCCCTGGGGTAAGCTAGGACGTTTGGGCAAGTGTTGTGTCTGGATTAAACCGGTCGTTACGTGTCTGTTCTTCCTAGTGGTTATCTCCTGTAGAGTTATAATTTCTAATTTTACTCCTCTCTACTTGGGGAATTAGGTTCTTTTCTGGGGCCTAGTTGTGAGGCTCTATTTCCAAAGTAAGGCGAACCTTTCCTATTTAATGGTCCCCTGTCTTAATTTGTTTCAGGGTGGGTTAGGGTTAGGGTTAGGGTTAGGGTTAGGGTTAGGGTTAGGGTTAGGGTTAGGGTTAGGTTGAGAGTATGCGGGCAGTGGGCAAATCAGCCCTCTTGTGCTTTTTGATCTCCTCACTTGAGATTCAATTTCACGCGACCCTGCCACTTTGATCTGACCCACGCCTTCATTAACCAGGTCCAACACTTGCCTTTCTTGGATCTTGCCCCTCCTGACATTAGGGTTAGGGTTAGGTTGAGAGTATGCGGGCAGTGGGCAAATCAGCCCTCTTGTGCTTTTTGATCTCCTCACTCGAGATTCAATTTCACGCGACCCTGCCACTTTGATCTGGCCCACGCCTCGCATTAGGGTTAGGGTTAGGGTTAGGGTTAGGGTTAGGGTTAGGATGCGAGTATGCGGGCAGTGGGCAAAATATCCCTCTAGCGTTTGTGGATCTCTTACTGGAGATGCAGTATCACTTCACCCTGCCACTTTGTTTTTGGCCCACGTTGTCATCATCTCGGTCCCCGACTTGCCTTTATTGGGATCTTCCTTCTCTTTAACCTCCATTCTGGAGTTTAAGTTGAAATGGTGGAGTTCTTGCCTATGGATAGTGTTTTGGGTTTGGGGACTTTCTTATAGGGACTGGGTGCTGTGATCTGGGGGCTGTGCAGTAGCTAATTGAGGGGTGTGTGGGGAGGGACATGCCCCGGGGTACAGTTAGGCAATGGGGGTTGAGTGTTCACGGCGGTGGGGTGGGATGGCAAATGGTATTGCGGGGGGGGGGGTGTTTGGTAGCCCTTGCCGTAGGGGGGAGGGCTGAAATCGGAGCCTAACTGCTGGTGATACTGGGTAAATTTGGCCCCTTGATGGGGTGAGGGTTTGGGTTTATGGGGGTGTGTAGCAGGGTTGGAGGTGTTAGGTTTAGTGGTAGGGCAAAGGACTATTATATAAGCCCCTTAGTGTGGTGTGGTTTGGGTTATTTGGGGTGCTGTCTGGTTTAGTTGGGGTGACCGATCCCTTGGAAATTAGGGTTAGGGTTAGGGCCAGGGCTGGGGTTAGAAGGCAAGTATGTGTGTAGCAGGGTTGGAGGTGTAAGGTTTAGTGGTAGGGCAAAGGACTATTATATAAGCCCCTTAGTGTGGTGTGGTTTGGGTTATTTGGGGTGCTGTCCGGTTTAGTTGGGGTGCGCGGTCCATTGGAAATTAGGGTTAGGGTTAGGGTTTAGTTGGGGTGTGTGGTCCTCTGGAATATAGGATTAGGTTTGGGGGGTAGGGTTGGGGGGGGCCTGCTGGGCAGCGGGAGGTATAACTGGTGGTGTGGGGTGAGTTTAGTCCTCTGGCGAGAAGAGGACCCATGTTTATGGGGTGTGAAGATGTTAGGTTTCAGGGTAGGGCCATGTGAGGGCTGAAATAGGAGGCTAACTGCTGGTGATCCGAGTGAATCTGGCCCTTTGATGGGGTGAGGGTTTGGGTTTGTGGGGGTGTGTGGCAGGGTTGGAGGTGTTAGGTTTAGTGGTAGGGCAAAGGATTATTATATAAGCCCTTTTGTGTGGTGTGGTTTGGGTTATTTGGGGTGCTGTCCGGTTTAGTTGGGGTGCACGATCCCTTGGAAATTAGGGTTAGGGTCAGGGCTGGGGTCAGGATGCAAGTATGCGGCAGTGGGAATTTGGGCCCTTGCTGGGGTGAGGGTTTGGGTTTATGGGGGTGTGTAGCAGGGTTGGAGGTGTTAGGTTTAGTGGTAGGGCAGAGGGCTATTATATAAGCCCCTTAGTGTGGTGTGGTTTGGGTTATTTGGGGTGCCGTCCGGTTTAGTTGGGGTGCCCAGTCCCTTGGAAATTAGGGTTAGGGTTTAGTTGGGGTGTGTGGTCCTCGGGATGTTAGGATTAGGTTGGGGGGTAGGGTTGAGGGGGGCCCGCTGGGCGACCGTAGGTATAACTGGTGTTGTGGGGTGAGTTTGCCCCTCTGGCGAGAAGAGGATCTGTGTTTATGGGGTCTGAAGATGTTAGGTTTCAGGGCAGGGTCATGTGCTGGGGATGTATTCTTCCCCCTGGGGTAAGCTAGGACGTTTGGGCAAGTGTTGTGTCTGGATTAAACCGGTCGTTACGTGTCTGTTCTTCCTAGTGGTTATCTCCTGTAGAGTTATAATTTCTAATTTTACTCCTCTCTACTTGGGGAATTAGGTTCTTTTCTGGGGCCTAGTTGTGAGGCTCTATTTCCAAAGTAAGGCGAACCTTTCCTATTTAATGGTCCCCTGTCTTAATTTGTTTCAGGGTGGGTTAGGGTTAGGGTTAGGGTTAGGGTTAGGGTTAGGGTTAGGGTTAGGGTTAGGGTTAGGTTGAGAGTATGCGGGCAGTGGGCAAATCAGCCCTCTTGTGCTTTTTGATCTCCTCACTTGAGATTCAATTTCACGCGACCCTGCCACTTTGATCTGACCCACGCCTTCATTAACCAGGTCCAACACTTGCCTTTCTTGGATCTTGCCCCTCCTGACATTAGGGTTAGGGTTAGGTTGAGAGTATGCGGGCAGTGGGCAAATCAGCCCTCTTGTGCTTTTTGATCTCCTCACTCGAGATTCAATTTCACGCGACCCTGCCACTTTGATCTGGCCCACGCCTCGCATTAGGGTTAGGGTTAGGGTTAGGGTTAGGGTTAGGGTTAGGGTTAGGGTTAGGGTTAGGGTTAGGGTTAGGGTTAGGGTTAGGGTTAGGGTTAGGGTTAGGGTTAGGGTTAGGGTTAGGGTTAGGGTTAGGGTTAGGGTTAGGGTTAGGGTTAGGGTTAGGGTTAGGGTTAGGGTTAGGGTTAGGTTTAGGGTTAGGGTTAGGGTTAGGTTGAGAGTATGCGGGCAGTGGGCAAATCAGCCCTCTTGTGCTTTTTGATCTCCTGACTTGAGATTCAATTTCACGCGACCCTGCCACTTTGATCTGGCCCACGCCTTCATTAACCAGGTCCAACACTTGCCTTTCTTGGATCTTGCCCCTCCTGACAAAGGTAATCGGGTTTGTGGGGGTGTGGCCAGGGTTAGTCGGGGTGTGCCTAGAGTTTGTGGGGGTGTGGCATGATCACTGGGATGTGCCGAGGGTTTGTGGGGGTGTGTGCCCCCTTGGACTTTAGGTTTAGGTTTGAGTGTTGGGCTGGTGGATGTATATGTGTGACTGGGAGAGGTAAGGCTGCAGAGTTTGGAGTGGTGAGGTATGAGGTTCTATGGGGCTTAGTGGTGAAGCCAGGTGAATCTGGCCCATGCCTTTCATTATCGTGGTCCGACACCACTTGGTTCAATGGACCGGGTGTGCACTGGAACACATCATCAGTAATGCATCCTCGGATCATGGGGTGTTTCGGGTCTTTCATCATTAAACACCCTCCCCGAGATGACCCAGCCGGAGTTGATCAAGCTCGGCTTGTGTTTTCCCATGGACCACGATAATGAGAGGCATGTAACTATGATGGTAATGTTGTTTTTAAACATCATTACCTGGCATCTGTATGCCTGGGATTGCATGGGTTAAATTGACAGTGTTTACTGGGCATTCGGTGTCTCTGCACCTGAGTTTAGTGGTGACTGGTTTTCTGTGGACCCAGCTTGGGTTTAACTTTCTGGTTCTCTCTCGCCGTTTGGGCATCTGGGCTTTATTCTTGGCATTTTGTCGACCGGGAGAATGAAGAGCGTGTCACTGTTAGGTTAAGTTGAGAGTATGCGGGCAGTGGGCAAATCAGCCCTCTTGTGCTTTTTGATCTCCTCACTTGAGATTCAATTTCACGCGACCCTGCCACTTTGATCTGGCCCACGCCTTCATTAACCAGGTCCAACACTTGCCTTTCTTGGATCTTGCCCCTCCTGACAAAGGTAATCGGGTTTGCGGGGGAGTGGCCAGGGTTAGTCGGGGCTCTCTTGCCGTTTGGGCATCTGGGCTTTGTTCTTGGCATTTTGTCGACCGGGAGAATGAAGAGCGTGTCACTGTTAGGTTAGGTTGAGAGTATGCGGGCAGTGGGCAAATCAGCCCTCTTGTGGGTTAGGGTTAGGGTTAGGGTTAGGGTTAGGGTTAGGGTTAGGGTTAGGTTGAGAGTATGCGGGCAGTGGGCAAATCAGCCCTCTTGTGCTTTTTGATCTCCTCACTTGAGATTCAATTTCACGCGACCCTGCCACTTTGATCTGGCCCACGCCTTCATTAACCAGGTCCAACACTTGCCTTTCTTGGATCTTGCCCCTCCTGACAAAAGGTAATCGGGTTTGTGGGGGAGTGGCCAGGGTTAGTCGGGGTGTGCCTAGGGTTTGTGGGGGTGTGGCATCATCTCTGGGATGTGCCGAGGGTTTGTGGGGGTGTGTGCCCCCTTGGACTTTAGGATTAGGTTTGAGTGTTGGGCTGGTGGATGTATATGTGTGACTGGGATAGGTAAGGCTGCAGAGTTTGGAGTGGTGAGGTATGAGGTGCTGTGGCGCATAGGCTCATGTGGTCAAGCCAGGTGAATCTGGCCCATGCCTTTCATTATCGTGGTCCGACACCACTTGGTTCAATGGACCGGGTGTGCACTGGAACACATCATCAGTAATGCATCCTCGGATCATGGGGTGTTTCGGGTCTTTCATCATTAAACACCCTCCCCGAGATGACCCAGCCGGAGTTGATCAAGCTCGGCTTGTGTTTTCCCATGGACCACGATAATGAGAGGCATGTAACTATGATGGTAATGTTGTTTTTAAACATCATTACCTGGCATCTGTATGCCTGGGATTGCATGGGTTAAATTGACAGTGTTTACTGGGCATTCGGTGTCTCTGCACCTGAGTTTAGTGGTGACTGGTTTTCTGTGGACCCAGCTTGGGTTTAACTTTCTGGTTCTCTCTCGCCGTTTGGGCATCTGGGCTTTATTCTTGGCATTTTGTCGACCGGGAGAATGAAGAGCGTGTCACTGTTAGGTTAGGTTGAGAGTATGCGGGCAGTGGGCAAATCAGCCCTCTTGTGCTTTTTGATCTCCTCACTTGAGATTCAATTTCACGCGACCCTGCCACTTTGATCTGGCCCACGCCTTCATTAACCAGGTCCAACACTTGCCTTTCTTGGATCTTGCCCCTCCTGACAAAGGTAATCGGGTTTGCGGGGGAGTGGCCAGGGTTAGTCGGGGCTCTCTTGCCGTTTGGGCATCTGGGCTTTGTTCTTGGCATTTTGTCGACCGGGAGAATGAAGAGCGTGTCACTGTTAGGTTAGGTTGAGAGTATGCGGGCAGTGGGCAAATCAGCCCTCTTGTGGGTTAGGGTTAGGGTTAGGGTTAGGGTTAGGGTTAGGGTTAGGGTTAGGTTGAGAGTATGCGGGCAGTGGGCAAATCAGCCCTCTTGTGCTTTTTGATCTCCTCACTTGAGATTCAATTTCACGCGACCCTGCCACTTTGATCTGGCCCACGCCTTCATTAACCAGGTCCAACACTTGCCTTTCTTGGATCTTGCCCCTCCTGACAAAGGTAATCGGGTTTGTGGGGGAGTGGCCAGGGTTAGTCGGGGTGTGCCTAGGGTTTGTGGGGGTGTGGCATCATCTCTGGGATGTGCCGAGGGTTTGTGGGGGTGTGTGCCCCCTTGGACTTTAGGATTAGGTTTGAGTGTTGGGCTGGTGGATGTATATGTGTGACTGGGATAGGTAAGGCTGCAGAGTTTGGAGTGGTGAGGTATGAGGTGCTGTGGCGCATAGGCTCATGTGGTCAAGCCAGGTGAATCTGGCCCATGCCTTTCATTATCGTGGTCCGACACCACTTGGTTCAATGGACCGGGTGTGCACTGGAACACATCATCAGTAATGCATCCTCGGATCATGGGGTGTTTCGGGTCTTTCATCATTAAACACCCTCCCCGAGATGACCCAGCCGGAGTTGATCAAGCTCGGCTTGTGTTTTCCCATGGACCACGATAATGAGAGGCATGTAACTATGATGGTAATGTTGTTTTTAAACATCATTACCTGGCATCTGTATGCCTGGGATTGCATGGGTTAAATTGACAGTGTTTACTGGGCATTCGGTGTCTCTGCACCTGAGTTTAGTGGTGACTGGTTTTCTGTGGACCCAGCTTGGGTTTAACTTTCTGGTTCTCTCTCGCCGTTTGGGCATCTGGGCTTTATTCTTGGCATTTTGTCGACCGGGAGAATGAAGAGCGTGTCACTGTTAGGTTAGGTTGAGAGTATGCGGGCAGTGGGCAAATCAGCCCTCTTGTGCTTTTTGATCTCCTCACTTGAGATTCAATTTCACGCGACCCTGCCACTTTGATCTGGCCCACGCCTTCATTAACCAGGTCCAACACTTGCCTTTCTTGGATCTTGCCCCTCCTGACAAAGGTAATCGGGTTTGCGGGGGAGTGGCCAGGGTTAGTCGGGGCTCTCTTGCCGTTTGGGCATCTGGGCTTTGTTCTTGGCATTTTGTCGACCGGGAGAATGAAGAGCGTGTCACTGTTAGGTTAGGTTGAGAGTATGCGGGCAGTGGGCAAATCAGCCCTCTTGTGGGTTAGGGTTAGGGTTAGGGTTAGGGTTAGGGTTAGGGTTAGGGTTAGGTTGAGAGTATGCGGGCAGTGGGCAAATCAGCCCTCTTGTGCTTTTTGATCTCCTCACTTGAGATTCAATTTCACGCGACCCTGCCACTTTGATCTGGCCCACGCCTTCATTAACCAGGTCCAACACTTGCCTTTCTTGGATCTTGCCCCTCCTGACAAAGGTAATCGGGTTTGTGGGGGAGTGGCCAGGGTTAGTCGGGGTGTGCCTAGGGTTTGTGGGGGTGTGGCATCATCTCTGGGATGTGCCGAGGGTTTGTGGGGGTGTGTGCCCCCTTGGACTTTAGGATTAGGTTTGAGTGTTGGGCTGGTGGATGTATATGTGTGACTGGGATAGGTAAGGCTGCAGAGTTTGGAGTGGTGAGGTTTGAGGTGCTGTGGCGCATAGGCTCATGTGGTCAAGCCAGGTGAATCTGGCCCATGCCTTTCATTATCGTGGTCCGACACCACTTGGTTCAATGGACCGGGTGTGCACTGGAACACATCATCAGTAATGCATCCTCGGATCATGGGGTGTTTCGGGTCTTTCATCATTAAACACCCTCCCCGAGATGACCCAGCCGGAGTTGATCAAGCTCGGCTTGTGTTTTCCCATGGACCACGATAATGAGAGGCATGTAACTATGATGGTAATGTTGTTTTTAAACATCATTACCTGGCATCTGTATGCCTGGGATTGCATGGGTTAAATTGACAGTGTTTACTGGGCATTCGGTGTCTCTGCACCTGAGTTTAGTGGTGACTGGTTTTCTGTGGACCCAGCTTGGGTTTAACTTTCTGGTTCTCTCTCGCCGTTTGGGGTTAGGGTTAGGGTTAGGGTTAGGGTTAGGGTTAGGGTTAGGGTTAGGGTTAGGGTTAGGGTTAGGGTTAGGGTTAGGGTTAGGGTTAGGGTTAGGGTTAGGGTTAGGGTTAGGGTTAGGGTTAGGGTTAGGGTTAGGGTTAGGGTTAGGGTTAGGGTTAGGATGCGAGTATGCGGGCAGTGGGCAAAATATCCCTCTAGCGTTTGTGGATCTCTTACTGGAGATGCAGTATCACTTCACCCTGCCACTTTGTTTTTGGCCCACGTTGTCATCATCTCGGTCCCCGACTTGCCTTTATTGGGATCTTCCTTCTCTTTAACCTCCATTCTGGAGTTTAAGTTGAAATGGTGGAGTTCTTGCCTATGGATAGTGTTTTGGGTTTGGGGACTTTCTTATAGGGACTGGGTGCTGTGATCTGGGGGCTGTGCAGTAGCTAATTGAGGGGTGTGTGGGGAGGGACATGCCCCGGGGTACAGTTAGGTAATGGGGGTTGAGTGTTCACGGCGGTGGGGTGGGATGGCAAATGGTATTGCGGGGGGGGGGGGGGGTGTTTGGTTGCCCTTGCCGTAGGGGGGAGGGCTGAAATCAGAGCCTAACTGCTGGTGATACTGGGTAAATTTGGCCCCTTGATGGGGTGAGGGTTTGGGTTTATGGGGGTGTGTAGCAGGGTTGGAGGTGTTAGGTTTAGTGGTAGGGCAAAGGACTATTATATAAGCCCCTTAGTGTGGTGTGGTTTGGGTTATTTGGGGTGCTGTCTGGTTTAGTTGGGGTGACCGATCCCTTGGTAATTAGGGTTAGGGTTAGGGCCAGGGCTGGGGTTAGAAGGCAAGTATGTGTGTAGCAGGGTTGGAGGTGTTAGGTTTAGTGGTAGGGCAAAGGACTATTATATAAGCCCCTTAGTGTGGTGTGGTTTGGGTTATTTGGGGTGCTGTCCGGTTCAGTTGGGGTGCGCGGTCCATTGGAAATTAGGGTTAGGGTTTAGTTGGGGTGTGTGGTCCTCTGGAATATAGGATTAGGTTTGGGGGGTAGGGTTGGGGGGGGCCTGCTGGGCAGCGGGAGGTATAACTGGTGGTGTGGGGTGAGTTTAGTCCCCTGGCGAGAAGAGGACCCATGTTTATGGGGTGTGAAGATGTTAGGTTTCAGGGTAGGGCCATGTGAGGGCTGAAATAGGAGGCTAACTGCTGGTGATCCGAGTGAATCTGGCCCTTTGATGGGGTGAGGGTTTGGGTTTGTGGGGGTGTGTGGCAGGGTTGGAGGTGTTAGGTTTAGTGGTAGGGCAAAGGATTATTATATAAGCCCTTTTGTGTGGTGTGGTTTGGGTTATTTGGGGTGCTGTCCGATTTAGTTGGGGTGCACGATCCCTTGGAAATTAGGGTTAGGGTCAGGGCTGGGGTCAGGATGCAAGTATGCGGCAGTGGGAATTTGGCCCCTTGCTGGGGTGAGGGTTTGGGTTTATGGGGGTGTGTAGCAGGGTTGGAGGTGTTAGGTTTAGTGGTAGGGCAGAGGGCTATTATATAAGCCCCTTAGTGTGGTGTGGTTTGGGTTATTTGGGGTGCCGTCCGGTTTAGTTGGGGTGCCCAGTCCCTTGGAAATTAGGGTTAGGGTTTAGTTGGGGTGTGTGGTCCTCGGGATGTTAGGATTAGGTTGGGGGGTAGGGTTGAGGGGGGCCCGCTGGGCGACCGTAGGTATAACTGGTGTTGTGGGGTGAGTTTGCCCCTCTGGCGAGAAGAGGATCTGTGTTTATGGGGTCTGAAGATGTTAGGTTTCAGGGCAGGGTCATGTGCTGGGGATGTATTCTTCCCCCTGGGGTAAGCTAGGACGTTTGGGCAAGTGTTGTGTCTGGATTAAACCGGTCGTTACGTGTCTGTTCTTCCTAGTGGTTATCTCCTGTAGAGTTATAATTTCTAATTTTACTCCTCTCTACTTGGGGAATTAGGTTCTTTTCTGGGGCCTAGTTGTGAGGCTCTATTTCCAAAGTAAGGCGAACCTTTCCTATTTAATGGTCCCCTGTCTTAATTTGTTTCAGGGTGGGTGACTGAAGGGGATCTTCCCCTTCTTCCCTATCTAATTTTCTCAAGTTTTAAAAACATTATTTACGGGGTGCAGTGTTGGCCCTTCAGTGAGTACATTTTATATTGCTGGCCTGGTTTTTTAGGCCTCGTTTAGGCCGTTTGGGGAATGTGTCTGTAGTCTTTCGATCCATCTCCTCTCTGCTCTTTTTCTTTGGAGGTTTGACCAGTTTATGTTGGGTTAGGGTTAGGGTTAGGGTTAGGGTTAGGGTTAGGGTTAGGGTTAGGGTTAGGGTTAGGGTTAGGGTTAGGTTGAGAGCTGGTTCTCTCTTGCCGTTTGGGTTAGGGTTAGGGTTAGGGTTAGGGTTAGGGTTAGGGTTAGGGTTAGGGTTAGGGTTAGGGTTAGGGTTAGGGTTAGGGTTAGGGTTAGGGTTAGGGTTAGGGTTAGGGTTAGGGTTAGGGTTAGGTTGAGAGTATGCGGGCAGTGGGCAAATCAGCCCTCTTGTGCTTTTTGATCTCCTCACTTGAGATTCAATTTCACGCGACCCTGCCACTTTGATCTGGCCCACGCCTTCATTAACCAGGTCCAACACTTGCCTTTCTTGGATCTTGCCCCTCCTGACAAAGGTAATCGGGTTTGTGGGGGAGTGGCCAGGGTTAGTCGGGGTGTGCCTAGGGTTTGTGGGGGTGTGGCATGATCTCTGGGATGTGCCGAGGGTTTGTGGGGGTGTGTGCCCCCTTGGACTTTAGGATTAGGTTTGAGTGTTGGGCTGGTGGATGTATATGTGTGACTGGGAGAGGTAAGGCTGCAGAGTTTTGAGTGGTGAGGTATGAGGTGCTATGGGACTTAGGCTCGAGTGGTGAAGCCAGGTGAATCTGGCCCATGCCTTTCATTATCGTGGTCCGACACCACTTGGTTCAATGGACCGGGTGTGCACTGGGACACATCATCAGTAATGCATCCTCGGATCATGGGGTGTTTCGGGTCTTTCATCATTAAACACCCTCCCCGAGATGACCCAGCCGGAGTTGATCAAGCTCGGCTTGTGTTTTCCCATGGACCAGGATAATGAGAGACATGTAACTATGATGGTAATGTTGTTTTTAAACATCATTACCTGGCATCTGTATGCCTGGGATTGCATGGGTTAAATTGACAGTGTTTACTGGGCATTCGGTGTCTCTGCACCTGAGTTTAGTGGTGACTGGTTTTCTGTGGACCCAGCTTGGGTTTAACTTTCTGGTTCTCTCTCGCCTTTTGGGCATCTGGGCTTTTTTGTTGGCATTTTGTCGACCGGGAGAATGAAGAGCGTGTCACTGTTAGGTTAGGTTGAGAGTATGCGGGCAGTGGGCAAATCAGCCCTCTTGTGCTTTTTGATCTCCTCACTTGAGATTCAATTTCACGCGACCCTGCCACTTTGATCTGGCCCACGCCTTCATTAACCAGGTCCAACACTTGCCTTTCTTGGATCTTGCCCCTCCTGACAAAGGTAATCGGGTTTGTGGGGGAGTGGCCAGGGTTAGTCGGGGTGTGCCTAGGGTTTGTGGGGGTGTGGCATGATCTCTGGGATGTGCCGAGGGTTTGTGGGGGTGTGTGCCCCCTTGGACTTTAGGATTAGGTTTGAGTGTTGGGCTGGTGGATGTATATGTGTGACTGGGAGAGGTAAGGCTGCAGAGTTTTGAGTGGTGAGGTATGAGGTGCTATGGGACTTAGGCTCGAGTGGTGAAGCCAGGTGAATCTGGCCCATGCCTTTCATTATCGTGGTCCGACACCACTTGGTTCAATGGACCGGGTGTGCACTGGGACACATCATCAGTAATGCATCCTCGGATCATGGGGTGTTTCGGGTCTTTCATCATTAAACACCCTCCCCGAGATGACCCAGCCGGAGTTGATCAAGCTCGGCTTGTGTTTTCCCATGGACCAGGATAATGAGAGACATGTAACTATGATGGTAATGTTGTTTTTAAACATCATTACCTGGCATCTGTATGCCTGGGATTGCATGGGTTAAATTGACAGTGTTTACTGGGCATTCGGTGTCTCTGCACCTGAGTTTAGTGGTGACTGGTTTTCTGTGGACCCAGCTTGGGTTTAACTTTCTGGTTCTCTCTCGCCTTTTGGGCATCTGGGCTTTTTTGTTGGCATTTTGTCGACCGGGAGAATGAAGAGCGTGTCACTGTTAGGTTAGGTTGAGAGTATGCGGGCAGTGGGCAAATCAGCCCTCTTGTGCTTTTTGATCTCCTCACTTGAGATTCAATTTCACGCGACCCTGCCACTTTGATCTGGCCCACGCCTTCATTAACCAGGTCCAACACTTGCCTTTCTTGGATCTTGCCCCTCCTGACAAAGGTAATCGGGTTTGTGGGGGAGTGGCCAGGGTTAGTCGGGGTGTGCCTAGGGTTTGTGGGGGTGTGGCATGATCTCTGGGATGTGCCGAGGGTTTGTGGGGGTGTGTGCCCCCTTGGACATTAGGGTTAGGGTTAGGGTTAGGGTTAGGGTTAGGGTTAGGGTTAGGGTTAGGGTTAGGGTTAGGGTTAGGGTTAGGGTTAGGGTTAGGGTTAGGGTTAGGGTTAGGGTTAGGGTTAGGGTTAGGGTTAGGGTTTGGGTTAGGGTTAGGGTTAGGGTTAGGGTTAGGGTTAGGGTTAGGGTTAGGGTTAGGGTTAGGGTTAGGGTTAGGGTTAGGGTTAGGGTTAGGGTTAGGGTTAGGGTTAGGGTTAGGGTTAGGGTTAGGGTTAGGGTTAGGGTTAGGTTGAGAGTATGCGGGCAGTGGGCAAATCAGCCCTCTTGTGCTTTTTGATCTCCTCACTTGAGATTCAATTTCACGCGACCCTGCCACTTTGATCTGGCCCACGCCTTCATTAACCAGGTCCAACACTTGCCTTTCTTGAATCTTGCCCCTG
Source organism: Mobula birostris (assembly GCF_030028105.1). NCBI lineage: Eukaryota > Metazoa > Chordata > Chondrichthyes > Myliobatiformes > Myliobatidae > Mobula > Mobula birostris. The sequence goes on along the minus strand of NW_027275471.1, from coordinate 6,289 downwards.
CTGCCAAAGGTAATCGGGTTTGTGGGGGAGTGGCCAGGGTTAGTCGGGGTGTGCCTAGGGTTTGAGGGGGTGTGGCATGATCTCTGGGATGTGCCGAGGGTTTGTGGGGGTGTGTGCCCCCTTGGACTTTAGGATTAGGTTTGAGTGTTGGGCTGGTGGATGTATATGTGTGACTGGGAGAGGTAAGGCTGCAGAATTTTGAGTGGTGAGGTATGAGGTGCTATGGGGCTTCGGCTTGTGTGGTGAAGCCAGGTGAATCTGGCCCATGCCTTTCATTATCGTGGTCCGACACCACTTGGTTCAATGGACCGGGTGTGCACTGGGACACATCATCAGTAATGCATCCTCGGATCATGGGGTGTTTCGGGTCTTTCATCATTAAACACCCTCCCCGAGATGACCCAGCCGGAGTTGATCAAGCTCGGCTTGTGTTTTCCCATGGACCAGGATAATGAGAGACATGTAACTATGATGGTAATGTTGTTTTTAAACATCATTACCTGGCATCTGTATGCCTGGGATTGCATGGGTTAAATTGACAGTGTTTACTGGGCATTCGGTGTCTCTGCACCTGAGTTTAGTGGTGACTGGTTTTCTGTGGACCCAGCTTGGGTTTAACTTTCTGGTTCTCTCTCGCCTTTTGGGCATCTGGGCTTTTTTGTTGGCATTTTGTCGACCGGGAGAATGAAGAGCGTGTCACTGTTAGGTTAGGTTGAGAGTATGCGGGCAGTGGGCAAATCAGCCCTCTTGTGCTTTTTGATCTCCTCACTTGAGATTCAATTTCACGCGACCCTGCCACTTTGATCTGGCCCACGCCTTCATTAACCAGGTCCAACACTTGCCTTTCTTGGATCTTGCCCCTCCTGACAAAGGTAATCGGGTTTGTGGGGGAGTGGCCAGGGTTAGTCGGGGTGTGCCTAGGGTTTGTGGGGGTGTGGCATGATCTCTGGGATGTGCCGAGGGTTTGTGGGGGTGTGTGCCCCCTTGGACTTTAGGATTAGGTTTGAGTGTTGGGCTGGTGGATGTATATGTGTGACTGGGAGAGGTAAGGCTGCAGAGTTTTGAGTGGTGAGGTATGAGGTGCTATGGGACTTAGGCTCGAGTGGTGAAGCCAGGTGAATCTGGCCCATGCCTTTCATTATCGTGGTCCGACACCACTTGGTTCAATGGACCGGGTGTGCACTGGGACACATCATCAGTAATGCATCCTCGGATCATGGGGTGTTTCGGGTCTTTCATCATTAAACACCCTCCCCGAGATGACCCAGCCGGAGTTGATCAAGCTCGGCTTGTGTTTTCCCATGGACCAGGATAATGAGAGACATGTAACTATGATGGTAATGTTGTTTTTAAACATCATTACCTGGCATCTGTATGCCTGGGATTGCATGGGTTAAATTGACAGTGTTTACTGGGCATTCGGTGTCTCTGCACCTGAGTTTAGTGGTGACTGGTTTTCTGTGGACCCAGCTTGGGTTTAACTTTCTGGTTCTCTCTCGCCTTTTGGGCATCTGGGCTTTTTTGTTGGCATTTTGTCGACCGGGAGAATGAAGAGCGTGTCACTGTTAGGTTAGGTTGAGAGTATGCGGGCAGTGGGCAAATCAGCCCTCTTGTGCTTTTTGATCTCCTCACTTGAGATTCAATTTCACGCGACCCTGCCACTTTGATCTGGCCCACGCCTTCATTAACCAGGTCCAACACTTGCCTTTCTTGGATCTTGCCCCTCCTGACAAAGGTAATCGGGTTTGTGGGGGAGTGGCCAGGGTTAGTCGGGGTGTGCCTAGGGTTTGTGGGGGTGTGGCATGATCTCTGGGATGTGCCGAGGGTTTGTGGGGGTGTGTGCCCCCTTGGACATTAGGGTTAGGGTTAGGGTTAGGGTTAGGGTTAGGGTTAGGGTTAGGGTTAGGGTTAGGGTTAGGGTTAGGGTTAGGGTTAGGGTTAGGGTTAGGGTTAGGGTTAGGGTTAGGGTTAGGGTTAGGGTTAGGGTTAGGGTTAGGGTTAGGGTTAGGGTTAGGGTTAGGGTTAGGGTTAGGGTTAGGGTTAGGGTTAGGGTTAGGGTTAGGGTTAGGGTTAGGGTTAGGGTTAGGGTTAGGGTTAGGGTTAGGGTTAGGGTTAGGGTTAGGGTTAGGGTTAGGGTTAGGGTTAGGGTTAGGGTTAGGGTTAGGGTTAGGGTTAGGGTTAGGGTTAGGTTGAGAGTATGCGGGCAGTGGGCAAATCAGCCCTCTTGTGCTTTTTGATCTCCTCACTTGAGATTCAATTTCACGCGACCCTGCCACTTTGATCTGGCCCACGCCTTCATTAACCGGGTCCAACACTTGCCTTTCTTGGATCTTGCCCCTCCTGACAAAGGTAATCGGGTTTGTGGGGGAGTGGCCAGGGTTAGTCGGGGTGTGCCTAGGGTTTGTGGGGGTGTGGCATGATCTCTGGGATGTGCCGAGGGTTTGTGGGGGTGTGTGCCCCCTTGGACTTGAGGATTAGGTTTGAGTGTTGGGGTGGTGGATGTATATGTGTGACTGGGATAGGTAAGGCTGCAGAGTTTGGAGTGGTGAGGTATGAGGTGCTATTGGGCTTAGGCTTGTGTGGTGAAGCTAGGGTTAGGGTTAGGGTTAGGGTTAGGTTGAGAGTATGCGGGCAGTGGGCAAATCAGCCCTCTTGTGCTTTTTGATCTCCTCACTTGAGATTCAATTTCACTCGACCCTGCCACTTTGATCTGGCCCACGCCTTCATTAACCAGATCCAACACTTGCCTTTCTTGGATCTTGCCCCTCCTGACAAAGATAATCGGGTTTGTGGGGGAGTGGCCAGGGTTAGTCGGGGTGTGCCTAGGGTTTGTGGGGGTGTGGCATGATCTCTGGGATGTGCCGAGGGTTTGTGGGGGTGTGTGCCCCCTTGGACTTTAGGATTAGGTTTGAGTGTTGGGCTGGTGGATGTATATGTGTGACTGGGATAGGTAAGGCTGCAGAGTTTTGAGTGGTGAGGTATGAGGTGCTATTGGGCTTAGGCTTGTGTGGTGAAGCTAGGTGAATCTGGCCCATGCCTTTCATTATCATGGTCCGACACCACTTGGTTCAATGGACCGGGTGTGCACTGGGACACATCATCAGTAATGCATCCTCGGATCATGGGGTGTTTCGGGTCTTTCATCATTAAACACCCTCCCCGAGATGACCCAGCCGGAGTTGATCAAGCTCGGCTTGTGTTTTCCCATGGACCAGGATAATGAGAGGCATGTAACTATGAGGGTAATGACGTTTTTAAACATCATTACCTGGCATCTGTATGCCTGGGGATGCATGGGTTAAATTGACAGTGTTTACTGGGCATTCGGTGTCTCTGCACCTGAGTTTAGTGGTGGCTTGTTTTCTGTGGACCCAGCTTGGGTTTAACTTTCTGGTTCTCTCTTGCCGTTTGGGCATCTGGGCTTTGTTCTTGGCATTTTGTCGACCGGGAGAATGAAGAGCGTGTCACTGTTAGGTTAGGTTGAGAGTATGCGGGCAGTGGGCAAATCAGCCCTCTTGTGCTTTTTGATCTCCTCACTTGAGATTCAATTTCACGCGACCCTGCCACTTTGATCTGGCCCACGCCTTCATTAACCGGGTCCAACACTTGCCTTTCTTGGATCTTGCCCCTCCTGACAAAGGTAATCGGGTTTGTGGGGGAGTGGCCAGGGTTAGTCGGGGTGTGCCTAGGGTTTGTGGGGGTGTGGCATGATCTCTGGGATGTGCCGAGGGTTTGTGGGGGTGTGTGCCCCCTTGGACTTGAGGATTAGGTTTGAGTGTTGGGGTGGTGGATGTATATGTGTGACTGGGATAGGTAAGGCTGCAGAGTTTGGAGTGGTGAGGTATGAGGTGCTATTGGGCTTAGGCTTGTGTGGTGAAGCTAGGGTTAGGGTTAGGGTTAGGGTTAGGTTGAGAGTATGCGGGCAGTGGGCAAATCAGCCCTCTTGTGCTTTTTGATCTCCTCACTTGAGATTCAATTTCACTCGACCCTGCCACTTTGATCTGGCCCACGCCTTCATTAACCAGATCCAACACTTGCCTTTCTTGGATCTTGCCCCTCCTGACAAAGATAATCGGGTTTGTGGGGGAGTGGCCAGGGTTAGTCGGGGTGTGCCTAGGGTTTGTGGGGGTGTGGCATGATCTCTGGGATGTGCCGAGGGTTTGTGGGGGTGTGTGCCCCCTTGGACTTTAGGATTAGGTTTGAGTGTTGGGCTGGTGGATGTATATGTGTGACTGGGATAGGTAAGGCTGCAGAGTTTTGAGTGGTGAGGTATGAGGTGCTATTGGGCTTAGGCTTGTGTGGTGAAGCTAGGTGAATCTGGCCCATGCCTTTCATTATCATGGTCCGACACCACTTGGTTCAATGGACCGGGTGTGCACTGGGACACATCATCAGTAATGCATCCTCGGATCATGGGGTGTTTCGGGTCTTTCATCATTAAACACCCTCCCCGAGATGACCCAGCCGGAGTTGATCAAGCTCGGCTTGTGTTTTCCCATGGACCAGGATAATGAGAGGCATGTAACTATGAGGGTAATGACGTTTTTAAACATCATTACCTGGCATCTGTATGCCTGGGGATGCATGGGTTAAATTGACAGTGTTTACTGGGCATTCGGTGTCTCTGCACCTGAGTTTAGTGGTGGCTTGTTTTCTGTGGACCCAGCTTGGGTTTAACTTTCTGGTTCTCTCTTGCCGTTTGGGCATCTGGGCTTTGTTCTTGGCATTTTGTCGACCGGGAGAATGAAGAGCGTGTCACTGTTAGGTTAGGTTGAGAGTATGCGGGCAGTGGGCAAATCAGCCCTCTTGTGCTTTTTGATCTCCTCACTTGAGATTCAATTTCACGCGACCCTGCCACTTTGATCTGGCCCACGCCTTCATTAACCGGGTCCAACACTTGCCTTTCTTGGATCTTGCCCCTCCTGACAAAGGTAATCGGGTTTGTGGGGGAGTGGCCAGGGTTAGTCGGGGTGTGCCTAGGGTTTGTGGGGGTGTGGCATGATCTCTGGGATGTGCCGAGGGTTTGTGGGGGTGTGTGCCCCCTTGGACTTGAGGATTAGGTTTGAGTGTTGGGGTGGTGGATGTATATGTGTGACTGGGATAGGTAAGGCTGCAGAGTTTGGAGTGGTGAGGTATGAGGTGCTATTGGGCTTAGGCTTGTGTGGTGAAGCTAGGGTTAGGGTTAGGGTTAGGGTTAGGTTGAGAGTATGCGGGCAGTGGGCAAATCAGCCCTCTTGTGCTTTTTGATCTCCTCACTTGAGATTCAATTTCACTCGACCCTGCCACTTTGATCTGGCCCACGCCTTCATTAACCAGATCCAACACTTGCCTTTCTTGGATCTTGCCCCTCCTGACAAAGATAATCGGGTTTGTGGGGGAGTGGCCAGGGTTAGTCGGGGTGTGCCTAGGGTTTGTGGGGGTGTGGCATGATCTCTGGGATGTGCCGAGGGTTTGTGGGGGTGTGTGCCCCCTTGGACTTTAGGATTAGGTTTGAGTGTTGGGCTGGTGGATGTATATGTGTGACTGGGATAGGTAAGGCTGCAGAGTTTTGAGTGGTGAGGTATGAGGTGCTATTGGGCTTAGGCTTGTGTGGTGAAGCTAGGTGAATCTGGCCCATGCCTTTCATTATCATGGTCCGACACCACTTGGTTCAATGGACCGGGTGTGCACTGGGACACATCATCAGTAATGCATCCTCGGATCATGGGGTGTTTCGGGTCTTTCATCATTAAACACCCTCCCCGAGATGACCCAGCCGGAGTTGATCAAGCTCGGCTTGTGTTTTCCCATGGACCAGGATAATGAGAGGCATGTAACTATGAGGGTAATGACGTTTTTAAACATCATTACCTGGCATCTGTATGCCTGGGGATGCATGGGTTAAATTGACAGTGTTTACTGGGCATTCGGTGTCTCTGCACCTGAGTTTAGTGGTGGCTTGTTTTCTGTGGACCCAGCTTGGGTTTAACTTTCTGGTTCTCTCTTGCCGTTTGGGCATCTGGGCTTTGTTCTTGGCATTTTGTCGACCGGGAGAATGAAGAGCGTGTCACTGTTAGGTTAGGTTGAGAGTATGCGGGCAGTGGGCAAATCAGCCCTCTTGTGCTTTTTGATCTCCTCACTTGAGATTCAATTTCACGCGACCCTGCCACTTTGATCTGGCCCACGCCTTCATTAACCGGGTCCAACACTTGCCTTTCTTGGATCTTGCCCCTCCTGACAAAGGTAATCGGGTTTGTGGGGGAGTGGCCAGGGTTAGTCGGGGTGTGCCTAGGGTTTGTGGGGGTGTGGC
>NW_027275470.1:0-58170 GCF_030028105.1 Mobula birostris | reverse complement strand
TGCTATGGGAGGTGCAAGAAAACACAGCGATATAGGAGACGGTATGAGATGTGCATAAAAACATGGCGATATAGGGGGAGGTATGAGAGTTGCGCGAAAACTTGGCGTTACAGGGGAATGCATCAGAGGTGCCAGAAAACACAGCTATGTAGTGGAATACATGAGAGGTGTGCGAAAACAGGGCAATATAGTGGAAGCTATGGGATGTGTACGAAAACTGGGCGATATAGGGGAAGCTATGAGAGGTGTGCGAAAACACAGCGATATAGGGGACGCAATGGGACGTGCGCGAAAACACAGTGATATGGGGAAGGTATGAGAGGTGTGCGAGAACACGGTGATATAGGGGAAATTATGAGAGGTGTGCGAAAACACGGCGATACGGCAAAACGTATCAGATGTGCGAGAAAACACAGCGATATAGGGGAAGTATTGAGAGGAGCGAAAACATAGCGATCTAGGTGAAGACATGAGAGGTGCGCGAAAACACGGCGATATAGGGGAACCTATGAGAGGTGAGCAATAACACAGGGATAAAGGTGAATCTATGGGATGTGCGCGAAAAGACAGCGATATAGGGGAATCTATGAGAGGTGCGCAACTCACAGCGATATAGGGGATGCTATGAGAGGTGCGTGAATACACAGCGATATAGGGGACGTGATGAGATGTGCATGAAAACGCAGCGATATTGGGGAAGGTATGAGAGGTGCACAAAAACACAACGATATAGGAGAAGTTATGAGAGGTGAGCAAAAACACGGCGATACAGGGGAAGCTATGAGAGGTGCGCAAGGCACAGCGATATAGGGGAAGCTATGAGAGGTGCGCAAGCACAGCGATATAGGGGATGCTATGAGAGGTGCGCGAATACACAGCGATACTGGGGAAATTATGAGAGGTGTATGAAAACTCAGCGATATTAGGGAAGGTATAAGAGTTGCACAAAAACTCAGTGATATAGGAGAAGTTATGAGAGGTGTGTGAAAACACAGCGATATAGGGGAAGGTATGAAAGGTGCAGGAAAACACAGCGATTTAGGGGAAGGAATCGGAGGTGCGCGACAACGGCGATATAGGGGAAGGTATGGGAGGTGCACGAAGGCACAGCGATATAGTGGATGCTATGGGAGGTGCGCAAATACACAGCGTTATAGGGGAAGACATGAGAGGTGCGTGAAAACAGCGATAAAGGGGACGCTATTGGACGTGCGCGAAAACACAGTGAAATAGGGGAATATATGAGAGGTGTGCGAGAACACGGCAATATATGTGAAATTATGAGAGGTGCGCGAAAACACGTTGATACAGGGAACTGTATCAGATGTGCAAGAACACAGAGAGATATAGGGGAAGTAATGAGAGGCGCAGAAACACAGCGATATCGGTGAAGACATGAGAGGTGCGTGAAAACATAGCGATATGGGGACGCTATTGGACGTGCACGAAAACACAGTGATATAGGGGAACATATGAGAGGTGTGCGAGAACACGGCAATATGGGTGAAATTATGAGAGGTGCGCGAAAACAACGATGTAGGCGAAGCTATGGGAGGTGCGCGAAAGCACAGCGATATAGGGGAAGGTATGAGATGTGCATCAATACACGGCGATAGTCGGGAAGCCATGAGAGGTGTGCGAAAACACAGCGATATAGGGGACGTGATGAGATGTGCATGAAACCACGGTTATATTGGGGAAGGTATGAGAGGTGTGCAAAAACACAGAAGTATACGGGAATGCATGAGAGGTGCGTGAAGGCACAGTGATGTAGGGCGTGGTATGGGAGGTGCGCGAATACATAGCGATATAGGGGCAGGTAGGAGATGTGCGCAAAAATAGATCGATATAGGGGAAGGTATGAGAGGTGCACGAAAACAGCGATGTAGGCGAAGCTATGGGAGGTGCGCGAAAACACAGCAATATAGGGAAAGCTATGAGATGTGCATGAATTTACGGCGATAGTCGGTAAGCCATGAGAGGTGTGCGAAAACACAGCGATATAGGGGAAGGTATGAGAGCAGCGAGAAAACACATTGATATAGGGGAAGGTATGAGAGGAGTGCGAAAACAGGGCGATATAGGGGAAGTTATGAGAGGTGCATGAAAACACGGCAATATAGGGGAAGGTATGAGAGGTGCGCGAAGGCACAGCTATATAGGGGATGCTATGAGAGGTGCGCGAAAACACCGTGATATAGGGGAAGACATGAGAGGTGCGCAAAAACAGGGCAACATAGAGGAACCTGTGGGATGTGCGCGAAACCACGGCGATACAGGGGAATGTATCAGAGTTGCGAGAAAACACAGCGATATAGGGGACGCTATGGCACATGCGCAAAAAAGCAGTGGCATAGGGGAAGGTATGAGAGGTGTGCGAGAACGCGGCGATATAGGGGAAATTGTAACAGGTGCGCGAAAACATGGCAATACAGGAGAATGTATCAGAGGTGTGAGAAAACACAGTGATATAGGGGAAGTAATGATAGGAGCAAAAACATAGCGATATAGGTGAAGACATGCGAGGTGCGCGAAAACACGGCGATATAGGGTAAGCTATGAGAGGTGATCAATACCACATCGATCAAGGGGAAGCTATGGGATGTGTGCAAAAACAGCGATGTAGGCGAAGCTATGGGAGTTGCGCGAAAACACAGCGATATAGGGGAAGTTATGAGATGTGCATGAATACACGGTGATAGTCGGGTAACCATGAGATGTGCATGAAAGCACAACGATATAGGGGAAGATATGAGAGGTACAGGAAGGCACAGCGATATAACGGATGGTATGGGATGTGCGCGAAAACACAGCGATATAGGGGACGCTATGGGAGGTGCGCAAAAACACGGCGATACAGGGGAATGTATCAGAGGTGCGAGAAAACACAGCGAGATAGGGGAAGTAATCGGAGGAGTGAAAACATAGCGATCTAGGTGAAGACATGAGAGGTGCGCGAAAACACAGCGATATAGGGGAAGCTATGAAAGGTGAGCAAAAACACGCCGATATAGGGGAAGCTCTCGAGGTGTGCAATAACACAGTGATAAAGTTGAATCTATGGGATGTGTGCGAAAAGACACCGATATAGGGGAAGGTATGGGAGGTGCGCAAGGCACAGCGATATAGGGGATGCTATGGGAGGTGCGTGAATACACAGCGATATAGGGGACGTTATGAGATGTGCAGGAAGAAGCAGCGATATTAGGGAAGATATAAGAGGTGCACAAAAACACAGCGATATGGGAGAAGTTATGAGAGGTGTGTGAGAACACAGCGATATAGAGGGAGGTATGAGAGGTGCACGAAAACACAGCGATACAGGGGAAGGTACGGGAGGTGCTCGCAAACAGGGCGATATAGGGGACGGTATGAGATTTGTATGAAAACATGGCAATATAGGGGAAGCTATGAGAGGTGTGCGAAAACACGACAATATAGGGGACGGTACGAGAGGTTCGCAAGGCACAGCGATATAGGGGATGCTATGGGAGGTGCGTGAACCCACAGCGATATACGGGACGTTATGAGATGTGCATGAAAACGCAGCGATATTAGGGAAATTATGAGAGGTTCACAAAAACACAGCGACATAGGAGAATGAATGGGAAGTGTGCGAAAACAGGGCGATATAGGCGAAGGTATGAGAAATGCGCGAAGGCACAGCAATATGTGGGAGGCTATGGGAGGTGCGCGACTACACAGTGATATAGGGGACGTTATGAGATGTGCATTAAAATGCAGCTTTATTAAGGAAGAAATAAGAGGTGCAGAAAAGAAGGGCGATATAGGAGAAGTTATGAGAGGTGTGTGAAAACATAACGATATGGGGAATGTATGAGAAGTGCACGAAAACACAGCGATATAGGGGAAGGTCTGGGAGGTGCGCGAAAACACAGCGATATGGGGAAGGTATGAGAGGTGCACGAAGGCACAGTGATATAGGGGATGCTACGGGAGGTGCGCGAATGCACAGCGATATAGGGGACGTTATGAGATGTGCATGAAAACACGGCAATATAGGGGAAGGTATGAGATGTACGCAAAAGTACAGCGATATAGGAGAAGTTATGAGAGGTGCGTGAAAACACAACGATATAGGGGAAGGTAGGAGAGGTGCACAATAATACAGCGATATAGGGGAAGGTCTGGGAGGTGCGCGAGAACAGGGCGATATAGGGGACGTTATGAGATGTGCATGAAAACACGGCAATGTAGGGGAAGGTAAGAGAGGTGCCCGAAAACACAGCGTTATAGGGCACGCTATGGGACGTGCGTGAAAACACGGCGATATAGGGGAAGCTATGAGAGGTGAGCAATAACACAGCGATCAAAGTGAAGCTATGGGTTGTGCGCGAAAACAGCGATGTAGTCGAAGATATGGGAGGTGCACGAAAACATAGCGATATCGGGGAAGGTATGGGAGGTGCGCGAAAACAGGGCGATATAGGGGAAGGTATGAGAGGTGCGCGAAGGCACAGTGATATAGGGGGCTATGGGAGGTGCACGAATACACAGCTATATAGGGGACGTTATGAGATGTGCATGAAAACACGGCAATATGAGGGAAGGTATGAGAGGTGCGCAAAAATACAGCATTAGCAGAATTTATGAGAGGTGCGTGAAAACACAGTAATATAGGGCAAGGTATGAGAAGTGCACGAAAACACAGCAATATAGGGGAAGGTATGAGAGGTGCGCGAAGGCACAGTGATATAGGGGATGCTACGGGAGGTGCGCGAATGCACAGCGATATAGGGGACGTTAGTAGATGTGCATGAAAACACAGCAATATAGGGGAAGCTATGAGAGGTGCGCGAAAACACGGCAATATAGGGGAAGGTATGAGATGTACGCAAAAGTACAGCGATATAGGAGAAGATATGAGAGGTGCGTGAAAACACAACGATATAGGGGAAGGTAGGAGAGGTGCACAATAATACAGCGATATAGGGGAAGGTATGGGAGGTGCGCGAAAACAGGGCGATATAGGGGACGTTATGAGATGTGCATGAAAACACATCAATGTAGGGGAAGGTAAGAGAGGTGAGCAATAACACAGCGATCAAGGTGAAGCCATGGGTTGTGCGCGAAAACAACGATGTAGTCGAAGCTATGGGAGGTGCGCGAAAACACAGCGATATAGGGGAAGCTATGAAAGGTGAGCAAAAACACGGCGATACAGGGGAAGCTCTGCGAGGTGTGCAATAACACAGTGATAAAGTTGAATCTATGGGATGTGTGCGAAAAGACACCGATATAGGGGAAGGTATGGGAGGTGCGCAAGGCACAGCGATATAGGGGATGCTATGGGAGGTGCGTGAATACACAGCGCTATAGGGGACGTTATGAGATGTGCAGGAAGAAGCAGCGATATTAGGGAAGATATAAGAGGTGCAGAAAACAAGGGCGATATAGGAGAAGTAATGAGAGGTGTGTGAAAACACAACGATATAGGGGAATGTATGAGAGATGCACGAAAACACAGCGATATAGGGGAAGGTCTGGGAGGTGCGCGAAAACACAGCGATATAGGGGATGCTATGGGATGTGCGTGAAAACAAAGTGTTATATGAGACGGTATGAGATGTGCATGAAAACACAACGATATAGGGGAAGATATGAGAGGTGCGCGAAAACACGACAATATAGGGGACGGTATGAGAGGTGCGCAAGGCACAGCGATATAGAGGATGCTATGGGAGGTGCGTGAATACACAGCGATATACGGGACGTTATGCAATGTGCATGAAAACGCAGCGATATTACGGAAGGTATGAGAGGTTCACAAAAACACAGCGACATAGGAGAATGAATGGGAAGTGTGCGAAAACAGGGCGATATAGGCGAAGGTATGAGAAATGCGCGAAGGCACAGCAATATGTGGGAGGCTATGGGAGGTGCGCGACTACACAGTGATATAGGGGACGTTATGAGATGTGCATAAAAACACAGCGATATGGGGGAAGTTATGAGAGGTGCGCAAAAATGCAGCAATATTGGAGAAGTTATGAGAGGTGCGTGAAAACACATTGATATAGGGGAAGGTAAGAGAGGTGTGCGAAAACAGGGCGATATAGGGGAAGGTATGAGAGGTGCGCGAAGGCACAGTGATATAGGGGATGCTACGGGATGTGCGCGAATGCACAGCGATATAGGAGACATTATGAGATGTGCATGAAAACACGGCAATATAGGGGAAGGTGTGAGATGTACGCAAAAGTACAGCGATATAGGAGAAGTTATGAGAGGTGCGTGAAAACACAGCGATATAGGGGAAGGTATGAGAGGTGCACAATAATACAGCGATATAGGGGAAGGTATGGGAGGTGCGCGAAAACAGGGGGATATAGGGGACGTTATGAGATTTGCATGAAAACACATCAATATAGGGGAAGGTATGAGATGTGCACAAAAATACAGCGATATAGCAGAAGTTATGAGAGGTGCGTGAAAACACAGCGATACAGGGGAAGGTATGAGAGGTGCGCGAAAACACAGCGATATAGGGGACGCTATGGGAGGTGCGCGAAAACACAGCGATAAAGGGGACAGTACGATATGTGCATGAATACACGGCGATATTGGGGAAGCCATGAGAGGTGCATGAAAACACAGCGATATAGGGGAAGGTATGAGAGGTGTGCAAAAACACAGCGATATCGGGGAAGTTATGGGAAGTGAGCGAAAACAGGGCGATATAGGGGAAGATATGAGAGGTGCGCGACGGCACAGTGATATAGGGGGCCATGGGAGGTGCACGAATACACAGCTATATAGTGGACGTTATGAGATGTGCATGAAAACACGGCAATATGGGGGAAGGTATGAGAGGTGCGCAAAAATACAGCATTATAGCAGAATTTATGAGAGGTGCGTGAAAACACAGTAATATAGGGGAAGGAATGGGAGGTGCTCGAAAACAGTGCGATATAGGGGAAGGTATGAGAGGTGCCTGAAAACACAGCGATATAGGGGAGGCTATGGGACGTGCGCGCAAACACAGCAATATCGGGGAACTTATGAGAAGTGCACGAAAACACGGCGATACAGGGGAATGTATCAGAGGTGCGAGAAAGCACAGCGATATAGGGGACGTTATGAGATGTGCATGAAAACACAGCGATATAGGGGAAGATATGAGAGGTACACGAAAACACGGCGATATGGGAGAATGTATCAGAGGTGTGAGAAAACACAACGATATAGGGGAAGTAATGAGAGGAGCGAAAACATAGCGATCTAGGTGAAGACATGAGCGGTGTGCGAAAACACGGCGATATAGGGGAAGCTATGAGAGGTGAGCAAAAAAACGGCGATATAGGGGAAGCTGTGAGAGGTGTGCAATAACACAGCGATAAATTTGAATCTATGGGATGTGCGCGAAAAGACAGCGATATAGGGCAAGGTATGAGAAGTGCGCAAGGCACAGCAATATAGGGGATGCTATGGGAGGTGCGTGAATACAGAGCGATATAGGGGACGCTACGAGATGTGCATTAAAATGCAGCGATATTAAGGAAGAAATAAGAGGTGCAGAAAACAAGGGCGATATAGGAGAAGTTATGAGAGGTGTGTGAAAACATATCGATATAGGGGAATGTATGAGAGATGCACGAAAACACAGCGATATAGGGGAAGGTCTGGGAGGTGCGCGAAAACACAGCGATATAGGGAATGCTATGGGATGTGCGTGAAAACACAGTGATATAGGAGACAGTATGAGATGTGCATGAAAACACAACGATATAGGGGAAGATATGAGAGGTACAGGAAGGCACAGCGATATAACGGATGGCATGGGATGTGCGCGAAAACACAGCTATATAGGGGACGCTATGGGAGGTGCGCGAAAACACAGCGATAAAGGGGACGGTACGAGATGTGCATGAATACACGGCGATATTGGGGAAGCCATGAGAGGTGCTTGAAAACACAGCGACATAGGGGAAGGTATGAGAGGTGTGCAAAAACACAGCGATATCGGGGAAGTTATGGGAAGTGAGCAAAAACAGGGCGATATAGGGGAAGTTATGAGAGGTGAGCAATAACACAGCGATAAAGGGGATATTATGAGATCTGCGCAAAAATACATAGATATGGGGAAGGTATGAGTGGTGTGCAAAAACACAGCGATATACGGGAATGCATGAGAGTAGTGCGAAAACAGGGCGATATAGGGGAAGCTATGAGAGGTGAGCAATAACACAGCGATAAAGGGGATATTATGAGATCTGCGCAAAAATACATCGATATGGGGAATGTATGAGAGGTGCACAAAAACAGCGATGTAGGCGAAGCTATGGGAGGTGCGCGAAAACACAGCGATATAGGGGAAGCTATGAGATGTGCATGAATACACGGCGATAGTCGGGAAGCCATGAGAGGTGCGCGGAAACACAGCGATATAGGGGAAGGTATGAGAGCTGCGTGAAAACACAGTGATATAGGAGAAGGTATGAGAGGAGCGCGAAAACTGGGCGATATAGGGGAAATTATGAGAAGTGCATGAAAACCTAGCGATATAGGGGATGTTATGAGATGTGCATGAAAACATGGCGATATAGGGGAAGGTATGAGAGGTGCGCGAAGGCACAGCGATTTAGGGGAAGGTATGAGAGGTGCACGAAAACAGCGATATAGGTGAAGGAATGGGAGGTGCGCGAAAACAGGGCGATATTTGGGAACGTATGAGAGGTGCGCGAAGGCAAAGCGATATAAGGGATGCGATGGGAGGTGCGCGAATACACAGCGATATAGAGAACGTTATGAGATCTGCATAACAACATGGCGATATAGGGTAAGTTATGAGAGGTGTGCAAAAACACGGCGATATAGGGGAAGCTGTGAGAGGTGAGCAATAACACAGCGATAAAGGTGAATCTGTGGGATGTGCACGAAAAAACAGCTATATAGGGGAAGGTATGAGAGGTGCGCAAGGCACAGCGATATAGGGGGACGTACGAGAGGTGCACGAAAACACAGCAATATAGGAGAAGGTATGGAAGGTACTCGAAAACAGGGCGATATAGGGGAAGATATGAGAGGTATGCGAAGGCACAGCAATATAGGGGATGCTATGGGAGCTGCGCGAAAACACAGTGATATAGGGGAAGACATGAGAGGTGCGTGAATACAGGGCAATATAGTGGAAGCTATGAGAGGTGAGCAAAAACCCGGCGATTTAGGGGAAACTATTAGAGGTGAGGAATAACAAAGCGATAAAGGTGAATCTATGGGATGTGCGCGAAAAGACAGCGATATAGGGGACGGTATTGTAGAGAAGAGGTCCATGAATACACGGCGATATAGGGGAAGCTATGAGAGGTGCGTGAAAACAAGGCAATATAGGGGACGGTATGTGAGGTGCGCAAGGCACAGCGATATAAGGGATGCTATGGGAGGTGCGTGAATACACAGCGATATACGGGACGTTATGAGATGTGCATGAAAACGCAGCGATATTAGGGAAGGTATGAGAGGTTCACAAAAGCAAGGCGACATAGGAGAATGAATGGGAAGTGTGCGAAAACAGGGCGATATAGGCGAAGGTATGAGAAGTGCGCGAAGGCACAGCAATATGTGGGAGGCTATGGGAGGTGCGCGACTACACAGTGATATAGGGGACGTTATGAGATGTGCATAAAAACACAGCGATTTCGGGGAAGTTATGAGAGGTGCGCAAAAATGCAGCAATATTGGAGAAGTTATGAGAGGTGCGTGAAAACACAGCGATATAGGGGAAGGTAGGAGAGGTGTGCGAAAACAGGGCGATATAGGGGAAGGTATGAGAGGTGTGCGAGAACACAGCAGTATAGAGGAAATTCTAAGAGTGCGCGAAAACATGGCAATACAGGAGAATGTATCAGAGGTGCGAGAAAACAGCGATATAGGGGAAGTAATGATAGGAGCAAAAACACAGCGATATAGGGGAAGTAATGATAGGAGCAAAAACATAGCGATATAGGTGAAGACATGCGAGGTGCGCAAAAACACGGCGATATAGTGGAAGCTATGAGAGGTGAGCAATAACAGCGATCAAGGTGAAGCTATGGGTTGTGCGCTAAAACAGCGATGTAGTCGAAGCTATGGGAGGTGCACGAAAACATAGCGATATCGGGAAAGGTATGGGAGGTGCGCGAAAACAGGGCGATATAGGGGAAGGTATGAGAGGTGCGCGAAGGCACAGTGATATAAGGGATGCTACGGGAGGTGCGCGAATGCACAGCGATATAGGGGACGTTATGAGATGTGCATGAAAACACGGCAATATAGGGGAAGGTATGAGATGTACGCAAAATTACAGCGATATAGGAGAAGTTATTAGAGGTGCGTGAAAACACAACGATATAGGGGAAGGTATGAGAGGTGCGCAATAATACAGCGATATAGGGGAAGGTATGGGAGATGCGCGAAAACAGGGCGATATAGGGGACGTTATGAGATGTGCATGAAAACACGGCAATATAGGGGAAGGTAAGAGAGGTCCCTGAAAACACAGCGTTATACGGCACGCTATGGGACATGCGCGAAAACACGGCGATATAGGGGAAATTATGAGAAGTGCAAGAAAACACGGCGATACAGGGGAATGTATCAGAGGTGCGAGAAAGCACAGCGATATAGGGGACGTTATGAGAGGTACACGAAAACACGGCGATATGGGAGAATGTATCAGAGGTGTGAGAAAACACAGCGATATAGGGGACGCTATGGGACGTGCGCAAAAAAACAGCGATATCGGTGAAGACATGTGAGATGCGCGAAAACACGGCGATATAGGGCAAGCTGTGAGAGGTGTGCAATAACACAGCAATAAAGTTGAATCTATGGGATGTGCGCGAAAAGACAGCGATATAGGGGAAGGTATGAGAAGTGCGCAAGGCACAGCAATATAGGGGATGCTATGGGAGGTGCGTGAATACACAGCGATATAGGGGACGTTATGAGATGCGCATTAAAATGCAGCGATATTAAGGAAGAAATAAGAGGTGCAGAAAACAAGGGCGATATAGGAGAAATTATGAGAGGTGCGAGAAAACACGGCGAAACAGGGGAATGTATCAGAGGTGCGAGAAAGCACAGCGATATAGGGGACGTTATGAGATGTGCGTGAAAACACAGCGATATAGGGGAAGATATGAGAGGTACACGAAGGCACAGCGATATAGGGGATGGTATGGGATGTGCGTGAAAACACAGTGATATAGGAGACAGTATGAGATGTGCATGAAAACACAACGATATAGGGGAAGATATGAGAGGTACAGGAAGGCACAGCGATATAACGGATGGTATGGGATGTGCGTGAAAACACAGTGATATAGAAGATGGTATGAGATATGCATGAAAACACGGCGATATGGGAGAATGTATCAGAGGTGCGAGAAAACACAGCGATATAGGGGAAGTAATGAGAGGAGCGAAAACATAGCGATCTAGGTGAAGACATGAGAGGTGCGCGAAAACACGGCGATATCGGGGAAGCTATGAGAGGTGAACAAAAACACGGCGATGTAGGGGAAGCTGTGAGAGGTGTGCAATAACACAGCGATAAAGTTGAATCTATGGGATGTGCGCGAAAAGACAGCAATATAGGGGAAGGTATGAGAGGTGCGCAAGGCACAGCGATATAGGGGATGCTATGGGAGGTGCGTGAATACACAGCGTTATGGGGACGTTATGAGATGTGCATTAAAACGCAGCGATATTAGGGAAGATATAAGAGGTGCACAAAAACACAGCGATATAGGAGAAGTTATGAGAGGTGTGTGAAAACACAGCGATATAGGGGAAGGTACGAGAGGTGCTCGAAAACACAACGATATAGGGGAAGGAATGAGAGGTGCGCGAAAACAGGGCGATATAGGGGAAGCATGAGAGGTGCGCGAAGGCACAGCGATATAGGGGATTCTATGGGAGGTGCGCGAATACACAGCGATATAGGGGACGTTATGAGATGCGCATAAAAACACGGCGATATAGGGGAAGTTATGAGAGGTGTGCAAAAATACAGCAATATAGGAGAAGTTATGAGAGGTGAGTGAAAACACAGCGATATAGGAGGAGGAATGAAAGGTGCACGAAAACACAGCGATATAGGGGAAGGTATGGGAGGTGCTCGAAAACAGGGCGATATAGGGGAAGGTATGAGAGGAGTGCGAAGACACAGCAATATAGGGGATGCTATGGGAGGTGCGCAAATACACGGTGATATAGGGGAAGATATGAGAGGTGAGTGAAAGCAGGACAATATAGTGGAAGCTATGAGAGGTGAGCAAAAACACGGCGATATAGTGGAAGCAATGAGAGGTGAGCAATAATACAGTGATAAAGGTGAATCTATGGGATGTGCGCAAAAACACAGCTATATAGGGGAAGGTATGAGAGGTGTGCAAGGCACAGCGATACAGGGGATGCTATGGGAGGTGCGTGAATACACAGCGATATACGGGACGTTATGAGATGTGCATGAAAACGCAGCGATATTAGGGAAGGTATGAGAGGTTCACAAAAACACAGCGACATAGGAGAATGAATGGGAAGTGTGCGAAAACAGGGCGGTATAGGCGAAGGTATGAGAAGTGCGCGAAGGCACAGCAATATGTGGGAGGCTATGGGAGGTGCACGACTACACAGTGATATGGGGACCTTATGAGATGTGCATAAAAACACAGCGATATGGGGAGAAGTTATGAGAGGTGCGCAAAAATGCAGCAATATAGGAGAAGTTATGAGAGGTGCGTGAAAACACAGCGATATAGGGGAAGGTATGAGCGGTGCGCGAAAACACGGTGATATAGGGGAAGACATGAGAGGTGCACAAAAACAGGGCAATATAGTGGAAGCTATGGGATGTGTGCGAAAACACGGCGATACAGGGGAATGTATCAGAGGTGCGAGAAAACATAGCGATATAGGGGATGCTATGGGACGTGAGCCAAAAAAAAAGTGATGTAGGGGAAGATATGAGAGGTGTGCGAGAACACGGCAATATAGGGGAAATTGTAAGAGGTGCGCGAAAACATGGCAATACAGGGGAATGTATCAGAGGTGCGAAAAAACACAGCGATATAGGGGAAGTAATGATAGGAGCAAAAACATAGCGATATAGGTGAAGACATGCGAGGTGCGTGTAAACACGGCGATATAGGGGAAGCTATGAGAGGTGAGCAATAACACAGCAATCAAGGTGAAGCTATGGGATGTGCGCAAAAACAGCGATGTATGCAAAGCTATGGGAGGTGCACGAAAACACAGCGAAATCGGGGAAGGTATGGGAGGTGCGCGAAAACAGGGCGATATAGGGGAAGATATGAGAGGTGCGGGAAGGCACAGTGATATAGGGTATGCTACGGGAGGTGCGCGAATGCACAGTGATATAGTGGAGGTTATGAGATGTGCATGAAGACACGGCAATATAGTGGAAGGTTTGGGAGGTGCGCGAAAACAGGGCGATATAGGGGACTTTATGAGATGTGCCAGAAAACACAGCGATATAGGGGACGCGATGGGACGTGTGCCAAAACATGGCGATATAGGGGAAATTATTAGAGGTGCGCGAAAACACGGAGATACAGGGGAATGTATCAGAGGTGCGAGAAAGCACAGCGATATAGGGGACGTTATGAGATGTGCATGAAAACACAGCGATATAGGTGAAGATATGAGAGGTGCACGAAAACACAGCGATATAGGGGAATGTATAGGAGGTGCGCAAAAACAGGGCGATATAGGGGAAAATATGAGAGGTACACGAAGGCACAGCGATATAAGGGATGTTATGCGGATGTGCGCGAAAACACAGTGATATAGGGGACGGAATGAGATGTGTATGAAAACACGGCGATATAGAGGAAGCTATGAGAGGTGCGCGAAAACACGGCGATATGGGAGAATATATCAGAGGTGCGTGAAAACACAACGATATAGGGGAAGCTATGAGGGGTGAGCAAAAACACGGCGATATTGGGGAAGCTATGAGATGTGTGCAATAACACAGCGATAAAGTTGAATCTATGGGAAGTGCGTGAATACACAGCGATATAGGGGACGTTATGAGATGTGCATGAAAACGCAGCGATATTAGGGAAGATATAAGAGGTGCACAAAAACACAGCGATATAGGAGAAGTTATGAGAGGTGTGTGAAAACACAGCGATATAGGGGAAGATATGAAAGGTGCAAGAAAACACAGCGATATAGGGGAAGGAATGAGAGGTGCGCGAAAACAGGGCGATATACAGGAAGGTATGAGAAGAGTGCGAAGGCACAGCAATATAGGGGATGCTATGGGAGGTGCGCGAAAACACATGATATAGGGGAAGAAAAGAGAGGGGCGTGAAATCAGGGCAATATAGTGGAAGCTATGAGAGGTGAGCAAAAACACGGCGATATAGGAGAAGCTATAAGAAGTGAGCAATAACACAGTGATAAAGGTGATTCTATGGGATGTGCATGAAAACACGGTAATATAGGGGAAGTTATGAGAGGTGCGCAAAATTGCAGCGATATAGGAGAAGTTATGAGAGGTGCGTGAAAACACAGCAATATAGGGGAAGGTATGCGAGGTGCGCAAGGCACAGCAATATAGGGGATGCTATGGGAGGTGCGCGAATACACAGCGATATACGGGACGTTATGAGATGTGCATGAAAACGCAGCGATATTAGGGAAGGTATGAGAGGTTCACAAAAGCACAGCAATATAGGAGAATGAATGGGAGGTGCGTGAAAACAGGGCGATATAGTGGAAACTATGGGATGAGCGTG
This sequence comes from Mobula birostris, assembly GCF_030028105.1. Classification (NCBI taxonomy): domain Eukaryota; kingdom Metazoa; phylum Chordata; class Chondrichthyes; order Myliobatiformes; family Myliobatidae; genus Mobula; species Mobula birostris. The sequence continues at coordinate 43,399 of NW_027275470.1, read as the reverse complement.
AAAACAGTGCGATATAGGGGAAGGTATGAGAGGTGCCTGAAAACACAGCGATATAGGGGAAGGAATGAGAGGCGCGCGAAAACACGGCGATACAGGGGAATGCATCAGAGGTGCGAGAAAGCCCAGCGAAATAGGGGACGTTATGAGATGTGCATGAAAACACAGTGATATAGGGGAAGATATGAGAGGTACACGAAGGCACAGCGATATAGGGCATGCTATGGGATGTGCGTGAAAACACAGTGATATAGGAGACGGTATGAGATGTGCATGAAAACACGGCGATATAAGGGATGCTATGAGAGGTGCGCGAAAATACGGCGATATGGGAGAATGTATGAGAGGTGCGAGAAAACAGCGATATAGGGGAAGTAATGAGAAGAGCAAAAACATAGCGATCTAGGTGAAGACATGAGAGGTGCGCGAAAAGACGTCGATATAGGGGAAGCTATGAGAGGTGAGCAAAAACACGGTGATATAGGGGAAGCTGTGAGAGGTGTGCAATAACACAGCGATAAAGTTGAATTTATGGGATGTGCATGTAAAGACAGGGATATAGGGGAAATTATGAGAGGTGCGCGAAAAAACGGCGATACAGGGGAATGTATCAGAGGTGCGAGAAAGCACAGCGATATAGGGGAAGTTATGAGATGTGCATGAAAACACAGCGATATAGGTGAAGACATGAGAGGTACACGAAGGCAGAGCGCTATAGGGGATGCTATTGGATGTGCTTGAAAACACAGTGATATTGGAGACGGTATGAGATGTGCATGAAAACACGGCGATATAGGGGAAGCTGTGAGAGGTGAGCAAAAACACGGCGATATAGGGGAAGCTGTGAGAGGTGTGCAATAACACAGCGATAAAGTTGAATCTATGGGATGTGCACGTAAAGACAGCGATATAGGGGAAGGTATGAGAGGTGTGCAAAAACAGAGCGAAATAGTGGAAGGTATGAGAGGTGCGCGAAAACACCGTGATATAGGGGAAGACATGAGAGGTGCGCAAAAACAGGGCAATATATTGGAAGCTATGGGACATGCGCGAAAGCACGGCGATACAGGGGAATGGATCAGAGGTGCCAGAAAACACAGCGATATAGGGGACGCTATGGGACGTGCGCAAAAAAACAGTGATATAGGGGAAGGTATGAGAGGTGTGCGAGAACACGGCAATATAGGGGAAATTGTAAGAGGTGCGCAAAAACATGTCAATACAGGGGAATGTATCAGAGGTGCGAGAAAACAGCGATATAGGGGAAGTAATGATAGGAGCGAAAACATAGCGATATAGGTGAAGACATGCGAGGTGCGTGAAAACACGGCGATATAGGGGAAGCTATGAGAGGTGAGCAATAACACAGCAATGAAGGTGAAGCTATGGGCTGTGTGCGAAAACAGCGATGTAGGCAGAGCTATGGGAGGTGCACGAAAACAGCGAAATCGGGGAAGGTATGGGAGGTACACGAAGGCACAGCGCTATAGGGGATGCTATGGGATGTGCGTGAAAACACAGTGATATAGGAGACGGTATGAGATGTGCATGAAAACACGGCGATATAGGGGAAGCTATGATAGGTGCGCGAAAACACGGCGATATGGGAGAATGTATCAGAGGTGCGAGAAAACACAGCGATATAGGGGAAGTAATGAGAGGAGCGAAAACATAGCGATCTAGGTGAAGACATGAGAGGTGCGCGAAAACACGGCGATATAGGGGAAGCTATGAGAGGTGAGCAAAAACACGGCGATATAGGGGAAGCTGTGAGAGGTGTGCAATAACACAGCGATATAGTTGAATCTATGGGATGTGCGCGTAAAGACAGCGATATAGGGGAAGGTATGAGAGGTGCGCAAGGCACTGCGATATAGGGGATGCTATGGGAGGTGCGTGAATACACAGCGATATAGGGGACGTTATGAGATGTGCATTACAACGCAGCGATATTAGGGAAGATATAAGAGGTGCGCAAAAACACAGCGATATAGGAGAAGTTATGAGAGGTGTGTGAAAACACAGCAATAGAGGGGAAGGTATGAGAGGTGTACAAAAACACAGCGATATAGGGGAAATTATGAGAGGCACGCGAAAACACGGCGATACAGAGGAATGCATCAGAGGTGCGAGAAAGCACAGCGATATAGGGGACGTTATGAGATGTGCATGAAAACACAGCGATATAGGTGAAGATATGAGAGGTGCACGAAAACACAGCGATATAGGGGAATGTATAGGAGGTGCGCAAAAACAGGGCGATATAGGGGAAGATATGAGAGGTACACGAAGGCACAGCGATATAAGGGATGTTATGCGGATGTGCGCGAAAACACAGTGAAATAGGGGACGGAATGAGATGTGTATGAAAACACGGCGATATAGAGGAAGCTATGAGAGGTGCGCGAAAACACGGCGATATGGGAGAATATATCAGAGGTGCGTGAAAACACAACGATATAGGGGAAGCTATGAGGGGTGAGCAAAAACACGGCGATATTGGGGAAGCTATGAGATGTGTGCAATAACACAGCGATAAAGTTGAATCTATAGGAAGTGCGTGAATACACAGCGATATAGGGGACGTTATGAGATGTGCATGAAAAAGCAGCGATATTAGGGAAGATATAAGAGGTGCACAAAAACACAGCGATATAGGAGAAGTTATGAGAGGTGTGTGAAAACACAGCGATATAGGGGAAGATATGAGAGGTGCAAGAAAACACAGCGATATAGGGGAAGGAATGAGAGGTGCGCGAAAACAGGGCGATATACAGGAAGGTATGAGAAGAGTGCGAAGGCACAGCAATATAGGGGATGCTATGGGAGGTGCGCGAAAACACATGATATAGGGGAAGAAAAGAGAGGGGCGTGAAATCAGGGCAATATAGTGGAAGCTATGAGAGGTGAGCAAAAACACGGCGATATAGGAGAAGCTATAAGAAGTGAGCAATAACACAGTGATAAAGGTGATTCTATGGGATGTGCATGAAAACACGGTAATATAGGGGAAGTTATGAGAGGTGCGCAAAATTGCAGCGATATAGGAGAAGTTATGAGAGGTGCGTGAAAACACAGCAATATAGGGGAAGGTATGCGAGGTGCGCAAGGCACAGCAATATAGGGGATGCTATGGGAGGTGCGCGAATACACAGCGATATACGGGACGTTATGAGATGTGCATGAAAACGCAGCGATATTAGGGAAGGTATGAGAGGTTCACAAAAGCACAGCAATATAGGAGAATGAATGGGAGGTGCGTGAAAACAGGGCGATATAGTGGAAACTATGGGATGAGCGTGAAAACAGTGCGATATAGGGGAAGGTATGAGAGGTGCCTGAAAACACAGCGATATAGGGGAAGGAATGAGAGGCGCGCGAAAACACGGCAATACAGGGGAATGCATCAGAGGTGCGAGAAAGCCCAGCGAAATAGGGGACGTTATGAGATGTGCATGAAAACACAGTGATATAGGGGAAGATATGAGAGGTACACAAAGGCACAGCGATATAGGGCATGCTATGGGATGTGCGTGAAAACACAGTGATATAGGAGACGGTATGAGATGTGCATGAAAACACGGCGATATAGGGGATGCTATGAGAGGTGCGCGAAAATACGGCGATATGGGAGAATGTATGAGAGGTGCGAGAAAACAGCGATATAGGGGAAGTAATGAGAAGAGCAAAAACATAGCGATCTAGGTGAAGACATGAGAGGTGCGCGAAAAGACATCGATATAGGGGAAGCTATGAGAGGTGAGCAAAAACACGGTGATATAGGGGAAGCTGTGAGAGGTGTGCAATAACACAGCGATAAAGTTGAATTTATGGGATGTGCGTGTAAAGACAGCGATATAGGGGAAATTATGAGAGGTGCGCGAGTAAACGGCGATACAGGGGAATGTATCAGAGGTGCGAGAAAGCACAGCGATATAGGGGAAGTTATGAGATGTGCATGAAAACACAGCGATATAGGTGAAGACATGAGAGGTACACGAAGGCAGAGCGCTATAGGGGATGCTATTGGATGTGCTTGAAAACACTGTGATATTGGAGACGGTATGAGATGTGCATGAAAACACGGCGATATAGGGGAAGCTGTAAGAGGTGAGCAAAAACACGGCGATATAGGGGAAGCTGTGAGAGGTGTGCAATAACACAGCGATAAAGTTGAATCTATGGGATGTGCACGTAAAGACAGCGATATAGGGGAAGGTATGAGAGGTGCGCGAAAACACCGTGATATAGGGGAAGACATGAGAGGTGCGCAAAAACAGGGCAATATATTGGAAGCTATGGGACATGAGCGAAAGCACGGCGATACAGGGGAATGTATCAGAGGTGCCAGAAAACACAGCGATATAGGGGACGCTATGGGACGTGCGCAAAAAAACAGTGATATAGGGGAAGGTATGAGAGGTGTGCGAGAACACGGCAATATAGGGGAAATTGTAAGAGGTGCGCAAAAACATGTCAATACAGGGGAATGTATCAGAGGTGCGAGAAAACAGCGATATAGGGGAAGTAATGAGAGGTGAGCAATAACACAGCAATGAAGGTGAAGCTATGGGCTGTGTGCGAAAACAGCGATGTAGGCAAAGCTATGGGAGGTGCACGAAAACAGCGAAATCGGGGAAGGTATGGGAGGTACACGAAGGCACAGCGCTATAGGGGATGCTATGGGATGTGCGTGAAAACACAGTGATATAGGAGACGGTATGAGATGTGCATGAAAACACGGCGATATAGGGGAAGCTATGATAGGTGCGCGAAAACACGGCGATATGGGAGAATGTATCAGAGGTGCGAGAAAACACAGCGATATAGGGGAAGTAATGAGAGGAGCGAAAACATAGCGATCTAGGTGAAGACATGAGAGGTGCGCGAAAACACGGCGATATAGGGGAAGCTATGAGAGGTGAGCAAAAACACGGCGATATAGGGGAAGCTGTGAGAGGTGTGCAATAACACAGCGATATAGTTGAATCTATGGGATGTGCGCGTAAAGACAGCGATATAGGGGAAGGTATGAGAGGTGCGCAAGGCACTGCGATATAGGGGATGCTATGGGAGGTGCGTGAATACACAGCGATATAGGGGACGTTATGAGATGTGCATTACAACGCAGCGATATTAGGGAAGATATAAGAGGTGCGCAAAAACACAGCGATATAGGAGAAGTTATGAGAGGTGTGTGAAAACACAGCAATAGAGGGGAAGGTATGAGAGGTGTACAAAAACACAGCGATATAGGGGAAATTATGAGAGGCACGCGAAAACACGGCGATACAGAGGAATGTATCAGAGGTGCGAGAAAGCACAGCGATATAGGGGACGTTATGAGATGTGCATGAAAACACAGTGATATAGGGGAAGATATGAGAGGTGCGCGAAGGCACAGCGATATAGGGGATTCTATGGGAGGTGCACGAATACACAGCAATATAGGGGACGTTATGAGATGTGCATAAAAACACGGCGATATAGGGGAAGTTATGAGAGGTGCGCAAAAATACAGCAATATAGGAGAAGTTATGAGAGGTGAGTGAAAACACAGCGATATAGGGGAAGGTATGGAAGGTGCACGAAAACAGGGCGATATAGGGGAAGGTATGAGAGGAGTGCGAAGACACAGCCATATAGGGGATGCTATGGGAGGTGCGCGAAAACACAGTGATATAGGGGAAGACATGAGAGGTGCGTGAAAGCCGGACAATTTAGTGGAAGCTATGAGAGGTGAGCAATAACACAGCGATAAAGGTGAATCTATGGGATGTGCGCGAAAAGACAGTGATATAGTGGATGGTATGAGAGGTGCACAAGGCATAGCGATATGGGGGATTCTATGGGAGGTGCGCGAATACACAGCGATATAGGGGACGTTATGAGATGTGCATAAAAACACGGCGATATAGGGGAAGTTATGAGAGGTGCGCAAAAATACAGCAATATAAGAGAAGTTATGAGACATGCGTGAAAACACAGCGATATAGGGGGAGGTATGGGAGGTGCTCGAAAACAGGGCGATATAGGGGACGGTATGAGAGAAGTGCGAAGACACAGCAGTATAGGGGATGCTATGGGAGGTGCGCAAAAACACAGTGATATAGTGGAAGACATGAGAGGTGCGTGAAAGCAGGACAATATAGTGGAAGCTATGAGAGGTGAGCAATAACACAATGATAAAGGTGAATCTATGGGATGTTCGCAAAAACACAGCTATATAGGGGAAGGTATGAGAGGTTCACAAAAACACAGCGACAGGAGAATGAATGGGAAGTGTGCGAAAAAAGGGCGATATAGGCGAAGGTATGAGAAGTGCGCGAAGGCACAGCAATATGTGGGAGGCTATGGGAGGTGCGCGACTACACAGTGATATGAGGACGTTATGAGATGTGCATAAAAACACAGCGATAAGGAGAAAGTTATGAGAGGTGCGCAAAAATGCAGCAATATAGGAGAAGTTATGAGAGGTGCGTGAAAAGACAGCGATATGGGGGAAGGTATGAGAGGTGTGCAAAAACAGTGCGATATAGTGGAATATATGAGAGGTGCGCGAAAATACCGTGATATAGGGGAAGACTTGAGAAGTGCGCAAAAACAGGGCAATATAGTGGAAGCTATGGGACATGCGCGAAAGCACGGCGATACAGGGGAATGTATCAGAGGTGCGAGAAAACACAGCGATATAGGGGAAACTATGGGACGTACGCAAAAAAACAGTGATATAGGGGAAGGTATGAGAGGTGCGCAAAAACAGGGCAATATATTGGAAGCTATGGGACATGCGTGAAAGCACGGCGATACAGGGGAATTTATCAGAGGTGCGAGAAAACACAGCGATATAGGGGACGCTATGGGACGTGCGCAAAAAAACAGTGATATAGGGGAAGGTATGAGAGGTGTGCGAGAACACGGCAATATAGGGGAAATTGTAAGAGGTGCGCAAAAACATGTCAATACAGGGGAATGTATCAGAGGTGCGAGAAAACACAGCGATATAGGGGAAGTAATGATAGGAGCAAAAACATAGCGATATAGGTGAAGACATGCGAGGTGCGTGAAAACACGGCGATATAGGGGAAGCTATGAGAGGTGAGCAATAACACAGCAATGAAGGTGAAGCTATGGGCTGTGTGCGAAAACAGCGATGTAGGCAGAGCTATGGGAGGTGCACGAAAACAGCGAAATCGGGGAAGGTATGGGAGGTACACGAAGGCACAGCGCTATAGGGGATGCTATGGAATGTGCGTGAAAACACAGTGATATAGGAGACGGTATGAGATGTGCATGAAAACACGGCGATATAGGGGAAGCTATGATAGGTGCGCGAAAACACGGCGATATGGGAGAATGTATCAGAGGTGCGAGAAAACACAGCGATATAGGGGAAGTAATGAGAGGAGCGAAAACATAGCGATCTAGGTGAAGACATGAGAGGTGCGCGAAAACACGGCGATATAGGGGAAGCTATGAGAGGTGAGCAAAAACACGGTGATTTCGGGGAAGCTGTGAGAGGTGTGCAATAACACAGCGATATAGTTGAATCTATGGGATGTGCGCGTAAAGACAGCGATATAGGGGAAGGTATGAGAGGTGCGCAAGGCACTGCGATATAGGGGATGCTATGGGAGGTGCGTGAATACACAGCGATATAGGGGACGTTATGAGATGTGCATAAAAACCCGGCGATATAGGGGAAGTTATGAGAGGTGCGCAAAAATACAGCAATATAAGAGAAGTTATGAGACATGCGTGAAAACACAGCGATATAGGGGGAGGTATGGGAGGTGCTCGAAAACAGGGCGATATAGGGGACGGTATGAGAGAAGTGCGAAGACACAGCAGTATAGGGGATGCTATGGGAGGTGCGCAAAAACACAGTGATATAGTGGAAGACATGAGAGGTGCGTGAAAGCAGGACAATATAGTGGAAGCTATGAGAGGTGAGCAATAACACAGTGATAAAGGTGAATCTATGGGATGTTCGCAAAAACACAGCTATATAGGGGAAGGTATGAGAGGTTCACAAAAACACAGCGACAGGAGAATGAATGGGAAGTGTGCGAAAAAAGGGCGATATAGGCGAAGGTATGAGAAGTGCGCGAAGGCACAGCAATATGTGGGAGGCTATGGGAGGTGCGCGACTACACAGTGATATGAGGACGTTATGAGATGTGCATAAAAACACAGCGATAAGGAGAAAGTTATGAGAGGTGCGCAAAAATGCAGCAATATAGGAGAAGTTATGAGAGGTGCGTGAAAAGACAGCGATATGGGGGAAGGTATGAGAGGTGTGCAAAAACAGTGCGATATAGTGGAATATATGAGAGGTGCGCGAAAATACCGTGATATAGGGGAAGACTTGAGAAGTGCGCAAAAACAGGGCAATATAGTGGAAGCTATGGGACATGCGCGAAAGCACGGCGATACAGGGGAATGTATCAGAGGTGCGAGAAAACACAGCGATATAGGGGACACTATGGGACGTACGCAAAAAAACAGTGATATAGGGGAAGGTATGAGAGGTGCGCAAAAACAGGGCAATATATTGGAAGCTATGGGACATGCGCGAAAGCACGGCGATACAGGGGAATGTATCAGAGGTGCGAGAAAACACAGCGATATAGGGGACGCTATGGGACGTGCGCAAAAAAACAGTGATATAGGGGAAGGTATGAGAGGTGTGCGAGAACACGGCAATATAGGGGAAATTATAAGAGGTGCGCAAAAACATGTCAATACAGGGGAATGTATCAGAGGTGCGAGAAAACACAGCGATATAGGGGAAGTAATGATAGGAGCAAAAACATAGCGATATAGGTGAAGACATGCGAGGTGCGTGAAAACACGGCGATATAGGGGAAGCTATGAGAGGTGAGCAATAACACAGCAATGAAGGTGAAGCTATGGGCTGTGTGCGAAAACAGCGATGTAGGCAGAGCTATGGGAGGTGCACGAAAACAGCGAAATCGGGGAAGGTATGGGAGGTACACGAAGGCACAGCGCTATAGGGGATGCTATGGGATGTGCGTGAAAACACAGTGATATAGGAGACGGTATGAGATGTGCATGAAAACACGGCGATATAGGGGAAGCTATGATAGGTGCGCGAAAACACGGCGATATGGGAGAATGTATCAGAGGTGCGAGAAAACACAGCGATATAGGGGAAGTAATGAGAGGAGCGAAAACATAGCGATCTAGGTGAAGACATGAGAGGTGCGCGAAAACACGGCGATATAGGGGAAGCTATGAGAGGTGAGCAAAAACACGGTGATTTCGGGGAAGCTGTGAGAGGTGTGCAATAACACAGCGATATAGTTGAATCTATGGGATGTGCGCGTAAAGACAGCGATATAGGGGAAGGTATGAGAGGTGCGCAAGGCACTGCGATATAGGGGATGCTATGGGAGGTGCGTGAATACACAGCGATATAGGGGACGTTATGAGATGTGCATTACAACGCAGCGATATTAGGGAAGATATAAAAGGTGCGCAAAAACACAGCGATATAGGAGAAGTTATGAGAGGTGTGTGAAAACACAGCAATATAGGGGAAGGTATGAGAGGTGTACAAAAACACAGCGATATAGGGGAAATTATGAGAGGCGCGCGAAAACACGGCGATACAGGGGAATGTATCAGTGGTGCGAGAAAGCACAGCGATACAGGGGACGTTATGAGATGTGCATGAAAGCACAGTGATATAGGGGAAGATATGAGAGGTACACGAAGGCACAGCAATATAGGGGATGCTATGGGATGTGTGTGAAAACACAGTGATATAGGAAACGGTATGAGATGTGCATGAAAACACGGCAATATTAGGGAAGATATAAGAGGTGCACATAAACACAGCTGTATAGGAGAAGTTATGAGAGGTGTGTGAAAACACAGCGATATAGGGGAATGTATGAGTGGTGCACAAAAACACAGCGATATAAGGGAAGGAATGGTAGGTGCGCGAAAACAGGGCGATATCGGGGAAGTATGAGAGGTGCGCGAAGGCACAGCGATATAGGGGATTCTATGGGAGGTGCGCGAATACACAGCGATATAGGGGACGTTATGAGATGTGCATAAAAACACGGCGATATAGGGGAAGTTATGAGAGGTGCGCAAAAATACAGCAATATCGGAGAAGTTATGAGAGGTGAGTGAAAACACAGCGATATAGGGGAAGGTATGGAAGGTGCACGAAAACAGGGCGATATAGGGGAAGGTATGAGAGGAGTGCGAAGACACAGCCATATAGGGGATGCTATGGGAGGTGCGCGAAAACACAGTGATATAGGGGAAGACATGAGAGGTGCGTGAAAGCAGGACAATTTAGTGGAAGCTATGAGAGGTGAGCAAAAACACGGCGATATAGGGGAAGCTATGAGAGGTGAGCAATAACACAGCGATAAGGGTGAATCTATGGGATGTGCTCGAAAAGACAGCGATATAGGGGATGTATGAGAGGTGCACAAGGCATAGCGATATGGGGATTCTATAGGAGGTGCGCGAATACACAGCGATATAGGGGACGTTATGAGATGTGCATAAAAACACGGCGATATAGGGAAGTTATGAGAGGTGCGCAAAAATACAGCAATATAAGAGAAGTTATGAGACATGCGTGAAAACACAGCGATATAGGGGGAGGTATGGGAGGTGCTCGAAAACAGGGCGATATAGGGGACGGTATGAGAGAAGTGCGAAGACACAGCAGTATAGGGGATGCTATGGGAGGTGCGCAAAAACACTGTGATATAGTGGAAGACATGAGAGGTGCGTGAAAGCAGGACAATATAGTGGAAGCTATGAGAAGTGAGCAATAACACAGTGATAAAGGTGAATCTATGGGATGTTCGCAAAAACACAGCTATATAGGGGAAGGTATGAGAGGTTCACAAAAGCACAGCGACAGGAGAATGAATGGGAAGTGTGCGAAAACAGGGCGATATAGGCGAAGGTATGAGAAGTGCGCGAAGGCACAGCAATATGTGGGAGGCTATGGGAGGTGCGCGACTACACAGTGATATGAGGACGTTATGAGATGTGCATAAAAACACAGCGATATGGGGAAAGTTATGAGAGGTGCGCAAAAATGCAGTAATATAGGAGAAGTTATGAGAGGTGCGTGAAAACACAGCGATATAGGGGAAGGTATGAGAGGTGTGCAAAAACAGAGCGATATAGGGGAAGGTATGAGCGGTGCGCGAAAACACCGTGATATAGGGGAAGACATGAGAGGTGCACAAAAACAGGGCAATATAGTGGAAGCTATGGGATGTGTGCGAAAACACGGCGATACAGGGGAATGTATCAGAGGTGCGAGAAAACATAGCGATATAGGGGATGCTATGGGATGTGAGCAAAAAAAAAAGTGATGTAGGGGAAGATATGAGAGGTGTGCGAGAACACGGCAATATAGGGGAAATTGTAAGAGGTGCGCGAAAACATGGCAATACAGGGGAATGTATCAGAGGTGCGAAAAAACACAGCGATATAGGGGAAGTAATGATAGGAGCAAAAACATAGCGATATAGGTGAAGACATGCGAGGTGCGTGTAAACACGGCGATATAGGGGAAGCTATGAGAGGTGAGCAATAACACAGCAATCAAGGTGAAGCTATGGGATGTGCGCAAAAACAGCGATGTATGCAAAGCTATGGGAGGTGCACGAAAACACAGCGAAATCGGGGAAGGTATGGGAGGTGCGCGAAAACAGGGCGATATAGGGGAAGGTATGAGAGGTGCGGGAAGGCACAGTGATATAGGGTATGCTACGGGAGGTGCGCGAATGCACAGTGATATAGTGGAGCTTATGAGATGTGCATGAAGACACGGCAATATAGTGGAAGGTTTGGGAGGTGCGCGAAAACAGGGCGATATAGGGGCCTTTATGAGATGTGCATGAAAGCACATCAATATAGGGGAAGGTATGAAATGTGCGCAAAAATACAGCCATATAAGGGAAGGTATGAGAGGTGCACGAAAACACAGTGATATAGGGGAAGGTATAAGAGATGCTCGAAAACAGGGCGATATAGTGGAAGGTATGAGAGGTGCCCGAAAACACAGCAATATAGGGGACGCTATGGGACGTGCACGAAAGCACAGTGATATAGGGGAAGTAATGAGAGGAGCAAAAACATAGCGATGTCAGCGAAGCTATGGGAGGTGCGCGAAAACACAGCGATAAAGGGGACGGTACGAGATGTGCATATATACACGGCGATGTTGGGGAAGCCATGAGAGGTGCGTGAAAACACAGCGATATAGGGGAAGGTATGAGAGGTGTACAAAAACACAGCGATATAGGTGAAGTTATGAGAGGTGGGTGACAACACAGCGATATAGTGGAAGGAATGAGAGGTGCACGAAAACACAGCGATATAGTGGAAGGAATGGGAGGTGCGCGAAAACAGGGCGATATAGGGGATGGTATGAGAGGTGCGCGAAAACAGGGCAATATAGTGGAAGCTATGGGATGTGCACGAAAACAGGGCGATATAGGGGAAGGTGTGAGAGGTGCCAGAAAACACAGCGATATAGGGGACGCGATGGGACGTGTGCCAGAAAACATGGCGATATAGGGGAAATTATTAGAGGTGCGCGAAAACACGGAGATACAGGGGAATGTATCAGAGGTGCGAGAAAGCACAGCGATATAGGGGACGTTATGAGATGTGCATGAAAACACAGCGATATAGGTGAAGATATGAGAGGTGCACGAAAACACAGCGATATAGGGGAATGTATAGGAGGTGCGCAAAAACAGGGCGATATAGGGGAAGATATGAGAGGTACACGAAGGCACAGCGATATAAGGGATGTTATGCGGATGTGCGCGAAAACACAGTGATATAGGGGACGGAATGAGATGTATATGAAAACACGGCGATATAGAGGAAGCTATGAGAGGTGCGCGAAAACACAACGATATAGGGGATGCTATGAGAGGTGCGCGAAAATACGGCGATATGGGAGAATGTATCAGAGGTGCGAGAAAACACAGCGATATAGGGGAAGTAATGAGAAGAGCAAAAACATAGCGATCTAGGTGAAGACATGAGAGGTGCGCGAAAAGACGTCGATATAGGGGAAGCTATGAGAGGTGAGCAAAAACACGGTGATATAGGGGAAGCTGTGAGAGGTGTGCAATAACACAGCGATAAAGTTGAATTTATGGGATGTGCGTGTAAAGACAGCGATATAGGGGAAATTATGAGAGGTGTGTGAAAACACAGCGATATAGGGGAATGTATGAGTGGTGCACAAAAACACAGCGATATAAGGGAAGGAATGGGAGGTGCGCGAAAACAGGGCGATATCGGGGAAGTATGAGAGGTGCGCGAAGGCACAGCGATATAGGGGATTCTATGGGAGGTGCGCGAATACACAGCGATATAGGGGACGTTATGAGATGTGCATAAAAACACGGCGATATAGGGGAAGTTATGAGAGGTGCGCAAAAATACAGCAATATAGGAGAAGTTATGAGAGGTGAGTGAAAACACAGCGATATAGGGGAAGGTATGGAAGGTGCACGAAAACAGGGCGATATAGGGGAAGGTATGAGAGGAGTGCGAAGACACAGCCATATAGGGGATGCTATGGGAGGTGCGCGAAAACACAGTGATATAGGGGAAGACATGAGAGGTGCGTGAAAGCAGGACAATTTAGTGGAAGCTATGAGAGGTGAGCAAAAACACGGCGATATAGGGGAAGCTATGAGAGGTGAGCAATAACACAGCGATAAAGGTGAATCTATGGGATGTGCTCGAAAAGACAGCGATATAGGGGATGGTATGAGAGGTACATGAAGGCACAGCGACATAAGGGATGCTATGGGATGTGTGCGAAAACACAGTGATATAGGGGACGGAATGAGATGTGTATGAAAACACGGCGATATAGAGGAAGCTATGAGAGGTGCGGGAAAACACGGCGATATGGGAGAATGTATCAGAGGTGCGAGAAAACACAGCGATATAGGGGAAGTAATGAGAGGAGCGAAAACATAGCGATCTAGGTGAAGACATGAGAGGTGAGTGAAAACACGGCGATATAGGGGAAGCTATGAGAGGTGAGCAAAAACAAGGCAATATAGGGGAAGCTATGAGTGGTGTGCAATAACACAGCGATAAAGTTGAATCTATGGGATGTGCGCGAAAAGACAGTGATATAGGGGAAGGTATGAGAGGTGCGCAAGGCACAGCGATATACGGGATGCTATGGGAGGTGCGTGAATACACATCGATATAGGGGACGTTATGAGATGTACATGAAAACGCAGCGATAATAGGGAAGATATAAGAGGTGCACAAAAACACAGCGATATTGGAGAAGTTATGAGAGGTGTGTGAAAACACAGCGATATAGGGGAAGATATGAGAGGTGATAGAAAACACAGCGATATAGGGGAAGATATGAGAGGTACACGAAGGCACAGCGATATAGGGGAAGATATGAGAGGTACACGAAGGCACAGCGATATAGGGGATGCTATGGGATGTGCATGAAAACACAGCGATATAGGAGACGGTATGAGATGTGCGTGAAAACACAACAATATAAGGGAAGATATGAGAGGTACAGGAAGGCACAGCGATATAGGGGATGGTATGAGATGTGCATGAATACACGGCGATAGTCGGGAAACAATGACATGTGTGCGAAAACATAGCGATATAGGGGAAGTTATGCGAGGTGCATGAAAACACAGCGATATAGGGGACGTTATGAGATGTGCATGAAAACACAGAGATATAGGGGAAGGTATGAGAGGTGCGCAAAGGCACAGCGATATAGATGATGTTATGGGAGGTGGCGAATACAGGGCAATATTGGGGAAGGTATGTGAGGTGCACGAAGGCACAGCGATATAGGGGATGCTACGGGAGGTGCGTGAATACACAGCGATATAGGGGACGTTATGAGATGTGCATGAAAACGCAGTGATATTAGGGAAGATATAAGAGGTGCACAAAAACAAAGCGATATAGGAGAATGAATGGGAGGTGCGTGAAAACAGGGCGATATAGGTGAAGGTATGAGAGGTATGCGAAGTCACAGCAATATAGGGGATGCTATGGGAGGTGCGCGACTACACAGTGATATAGGGGACGTTATGAGATGTGCATGAAAACACGGTGATATAGAGGAAGTTATGAGGGGTGCACAAAAATGCAGCAATATAGGAGAAGTTATGAGAGGTGCGTGAAAACACAGCGATATAGGGGAAGGTATGAGACGTGCGTGAAAACACGGCGATACAGGGGAATGTATTAGAGGTACGAGAAAACACAGCGATACAAGGGAAGTAATGAGAGGAGAGAAAACATATCAATATAGGTGAAGACATGAGAGGTGCGCGAAAACATGGCCATACAGGGGAAGCTGTGAGAGGTGAGCAATAACACAGAGATAAAGGTGAAGCTATGGGATATGCCCGAAAAGACAGCGATATAGGGGTATGTATGAGAGGTGCGCGAAAACAAAGCGATATCGGGGATGGTATGAGATGTGCATGAATACACGGCGATAGTCGGGAAACAATGACAGGTGTGCGAAAACATAGCAATATAGCGGAAGTTATGAGAGGTGCGTGAAAAAACAGTATTATAGGGGAAGGTATGAGACGTGCGTGAAAACAGGGCGATATAGGGGAGTTATGCGAGGTGCATGAAAACAGAGCGATATAGGGGACGTTATGAGATGTGCATGAAAACACGGAGATATAGGGGAAGGTATGAGAGGAGCGCAAAGGCACAGCGATATAGGGGATGTTATGGGAGGTGCGCGAAGACAAGGCCATGTAGGGGAAGGTATGTGAGGTGCACGAAGGCACAGCCGTATAGGGGATGCTACGGGAAGTGCGTGAATACACAGCCATATAGGGGACGTTATGAGATGTGCATGAAAATGCAGCGATATTAAGGAAGATATAAGAGGTGCACAAAAACACAGCAATATAGGAGAAGTTATGAGAGGTGTGTGAAAACACAGCGATATAGGGGAAGGAATGAGAGGAGCGTGACAACAGGGCGATATAGGGGAAGTTATGAGAGGTGCGCGAAGGCACAGCGATATAGGGGATTCTATGGGAGGTGCGCGAATACACAGCGATATAGGGGACGTTATGAGATGTGCATAAAAACACGGCTATATAGGGGAAGTTATGAGAGGGGCGCAAAAATACAGCAATATAGGAGAAGTTATGAGAGGTGAGTGAAAACACAGCGATATAGGGGGAGGTATGAAAGGTGCACGAAAACACAGCGATACAGGGGAATTTATGGGAGGTGCTCGAAAACAGGGCGATATAGGGGAAGGTATGAGAGGAGTGTGAAGACACAGCAATATAGGGGATGCTATGGGAGATGCGTGAATACACAGCGATATACGGGACGTTATAAGATGTGCATGAAAACGCAGCGATATTAAGGAAGGTATGAGAGGTTCACAAAAACGCAGCGATATAGGAGAATGAATGGGAGGTGCCCGAAAACAGGGCGATATAGGTGAAGGTATGAGAGGTGCGCGAAGGCACAGCAATATAGGGGATGCTATGAGAGGTGCACGAATACACAGCGATATAGGGGACGTTAGTAGATGTGCATGAAAACACAGCAATATAGGGGAAGCTATGAGAGGTGCGCGAAAACACGGCGATATAGGGGACGGTATGAGATTTGTATGAAGACACGGCGATATAGGGGAAGACATGAGAGGTGCGCGAAAACAGGGCAATATAGTGGAAGTTATGGGAGGTGCTCGAAAACAGGGCGATATAGGGGAAGGCATGAGAGGTGCGTGAAAATACAACGATATAGGAGAAGGTATGGGAGTTGCGCGAAAATGGCGATATAGGGGAAGGTATGAGAGGTATGCGAAGGCACAGCAATATAGGGGATGCTATGGGAGTTGCGCGAAAACACAGTGATATAGGGGATGCTATGAGAGGTGCGCAAAAACAGGGCAATATAGTGGAAGCTATGGGATGTGTGCGAAAACACGGCAATACAGGGCAATGTATCAGAGGTGCGAGAAAACACAGCGATATAGGGGACGCTATGGGCCGTGCACGAAAACACAGTGATATAGGGGAAGTAATGAGAGGAGCGAAAACATACCGATGTCAGCGAAGATATGGGAGGTGCGCGAAAACACAACGATATAGGGGACGGTATGAGATGTGCATGAATACACGGCGATATTGGGGAAGCCATGAGAGGTGCGCGAAAACACAATGATATAGGGGAAGGTATGAGAGGTGTGCAAAAACACAGCGATATAGGAGAAGTTATGAGAGGTGGGTGACAACACAGCAATATAGTTGAAGGTATGAGAGGTGCACGAAAACACGGCGATATCGGGGAATTTATGGGAAGTGAGCGGAAACAGGGCGATGTAGGGGAAGGTATGAGAGGTACACGAAGGCACAGTTATATTGGGGATGCTATGGCAGGTGCGTGAATACACAGAGATATAGGAGACGTTATGAGATGTGCATGAAAACACGGCGATATTGGGGAAGCCATGAGAGGTGTGCGAAAATACAGCGATATAGGGGAGGTATGGGAGGTGCGCGAAAACAGGACGATATAGGTTAAGGTATGGGAAGTTCGCGAAAACAGGGCAATGTAGTGGAAGGTATGAGAGGTGCCCGAAAACAGAGCGATATAGGCGACGCTATGGGACGTGCGCGAAAACACGGCGATATAGGGGAAATTATGAGAGGTGCGCGAAAACACGGCGATAAAGGGGAATGTATCAGAGGTACGAGAAAACACAGCGATATAAGGGAAGTAATGAGAGGGGTGAAAACATAGCAATATAGGTGAAGACATGAGAGGTGCGCGAAAACACGGCGATATAGGGGAAGCTGTGAGAGGTGAGCAATAACACAGAGATAAAGGTGAAGCTATGGGATATGCGCGAAAAGACAGCGATATAGGGGTATGTATGAGAGGTGCGTGATAACACAGCGATATAGGGGACGGTATGAGATGTGCATGAATACACGGCGATAGTCGGGAAACAATGACAGGTGTGTGAAAACACAGCAATATAGGGGAAGTTATGAGAGGTGCGTGAAAACACAGTGATATAGGGGATGGTATGAGAGGTGCGCGAAAACAGGGCGATACAGGGGAAGTTATGCGAGGTGCATGAAAACACAGCGATATAGGGGACGTTATGAGATGTGCATGAAAACACAGAGATATAGGGGAAGGTATGAGTGGTGCGCAAAGGCACAGCGATATAGGGGAAGTTATGAGACGTGTGCGAAAACACGGCGATATGGGAGAAAGTATCAGATGTGCGAGAAAACACAGTGATATAGGGGAAGTAATGAGAGGAGCGAAAACATAGCGATCTAGGTGAAGACATGAGAGGTGCGCGAAAACACGGCAATATAGGGGAAGCTATGAGAGGTGAGCAAAAACACGGCGATATAGGGGAAGCTGTGAGAGGTGTGCAATAATACAGCGATAAAGTTGAATCTATGGGATGTGCGCGAAAAGACAGCGATATAGGGGAAGGTATGAGAGGTGCGCAAGGCACAGCGATATAGGGGATGCTATGGGAGGTGCGTGAAAACACAGCGATATGGGGACGCTATGAGATGTGCATTAAAACGCAGCGATATTAGGGAAGATATAAGAGGTGCACAAAAACACAGCGATATAGGAGAAGTTATGAGAGGTGTATGAAAACACAGCGATATAGTGGAAGGTATGGGAGGTGCTCGAAAACAGGGCGATATAGGGGAAGGTATGAGATGAGTGCGAAGACACAGCAATATAGGGGCTGCTATGGGAGGTACGCGAAAACACAGTGATATAGGGGAAGACATGAGAGGTGCGAAAAAGCAGGAGAATATAGTGGAAGCTATGAGAGGTGAGCAAAAACACGGTGATATAGGGGAAGCTATGAGAGGTGAGCAATAACACAGAGATAAAGGTGAAGCTATGGGATATGCCCGAAAAGACAGAGATATAGGGGTATGTATGAGAGGTGCGCGAAAACAAAGCGATATAGGGGACGGTATGAGATGTGCATGAATACACGGCGATAGACGGGAAACAATGACAGGTGTGCGAAAACATAGCGATATAGGGGAAGTTATGAGAGGTGCGTGAAAACACAGTATTATAGGGGACGGTATGAGAGGTGCTCGAAAACAGGGCGATATAGGGGAAGCTATGAGAGGAGTGTGAAGACACAGCAATATAGGGGATGCTATGGGAGGTGCGTGAAAACACAGTGATATAGGGGAAGACATGAGAGGTGTGTGAAAGTAGGGCAATATAGTGGAAGCTATGAGAGGTGAGCAATAACACAGCGATAAAGGTGAATCTATGGGATGTGCGCAAAAACACAGCGATATAGGGGAAGGTATGAGAGGTGCGCAAGGCACAGCAATATAGGGGATCCTATGGGAGATGCCTGAATACACAGCGATATACGGGACGTTATGAGATGTGCATGAAAATGCAGCGATATTAAGGAAGGTATGAGAGGTTCACAAAAACGCAGCGATATAGGAGAATGAATGGGAGGTGTGCGAAAACAGGGCGATATAGGTGAAGGTATGAGAGGTGCGTGAAGGCACAGCAATATAGGGGATGCTAAGGGAGGTGCACGAATACACAGCGATATAGGGGACGTTAGGAGATTTGTATGAAGACACGGCGATATAGGGGAAGACATGAGAGGTGCGCGAAAACAGGGCAATATAGCGGAAGTTATGGGAGTTGCGCGAAAACGGCGATATAGGGGAAGGTATGAGAGGTGCGCGAAGGCACAGCAATATAGGGGATGTTATGGGAGGTACGCGAAAACACAGTGATATAGGGGATGCTATGAGAGGTGCGCAAAAACAGGGCAATATAGTGGAAGCTATGGGATGTGTGCGAAAACACGGCGATACAGGGGAATGTATCAGAGGTGCGAGAAAACACAGCGATATAGGGGACGCTATGGGCCATGCACGAAAACACAGTGATATAGGGGAAGTAATGAGAGGAGCGAAAACATACCGATGTCAGCGAAGCTATGGGAGGTGCGTGAAAACACAACGATATAGGGGACGGTATGAGATGTGAATGAATACACGGCGATATTGGGGAAGCTATGAGAGGTGCGCGAAAACACAATGATATAGGGGAAGAAATGAGAGGTGCGCGAAAACACGGTGATATAGGGAAAATAATGAGAGGTGCGCGAAAACACGGCGATACAGGGGAATGTATCAGAGGTGCGAGAAAGCACAGCGATATAGGGGACGTTATGAGATGTGCATGAAAACACAGCGATATAGGGGAAGATATGAGAGGTACACGAAGGCACAGCGATATAGGGGATGCTATGGGATGTGCGCGAAAACACAGTGATATAGGAGACAGTATGAGATGTGCATGAAAACACGGCGATATAGGGGAAGCTATGAGAGGTGCGCGAAAACACGGCGATATGGGAGAATGTATCGGAGGTGCGAGAAAACAGCGATATAGGGGAAGTAATGAGAGGAGCGAAAACATAGTGATCTAGGTGAAGACATGAGAGGTGCGCGAAGACACGGCAATATAGGGGAAGCTATGAGAGGTGAGCAAAAACACGGCGATATAGGGGAAGCTGTGAGAGGTGTGCAATAATACAGCGATAAAGTTGAATCTATGGGATGTGCGCGAAAAGACAGCGATATAGGGGAAGGTATGAGAGGTGCGCAAGGCACAGCGATATAGGGGATGCTATGGGAGGTGCGTGAAAACACAGCGATATAGGGGACGCTATGAGAAGTGCATTAAAACGTAGCGATATTAGGGAAGATATAAGAGGTGCACAAAAACACAGCGATAGAGGAGAAGTTATGAGAGGTGTGTGAAAACACAGCGATATAGGGGAATGTATGAGTGGTGCACAAAAACACAGCGATATAGGGGAAGGTATGGGAGGTGCTCGAAAACAGGGCGATATAGGGGAAGGTAAGAGATGAGTGCGAAGACACAGCAATATAGGGCATGCTATGGGAGGTACGTGAAAACACAGTGATATAGGGGAAGACATGAAACGTGCGAGAAAGCAGGAGAATATAGTGGAAGCTATGAGAGGTGAGCAAAAACATGGTGATATAGGGGAAGCTATGAGAGGTGAGCAATAACACAGCGATAAAGGTGAATCTATGGGATGTGCGCAAAATCTCAGCTATATAGGGGAAGGTATGAGAGGTGCGCAAGGCACAGCGATATAGGGGATGCTATGGGAGGTGCGTGAATACACAGCGATATACGGGACATTATGAGGTGTGCATGAAAACGCAGCGATATTAGGGAAGGTATGAGAGGTTCACAAAAGCACAGCGACATGGGAGAATGAATGGGAAGTGTGCGAAAACTGGGCGATATAGGCGAAGGTATGAGAAGTGCACGAAGGCACAGCAATATGTGGGAGGCTATGGGAGGTGCGCGACTACACAGTGATATAGGGGACGTTATGAGATTTGGATGAAAACACGGTGATATAGGGGAAGCTATGAGAGGTGCGTGAAAACACGGCAATATAGGGGACGGTATGAGAGGTGCGCAAGGCACAGCGATATAGGGGATGCTATGGGAGGTGCGTGAATACACAGCGATATACGGGACGTTATGAGATGTGCATGAAAACGCAGCGATATTAGAGAAGGTATGAGAGGTTCACAAAATCAAGGCGACATAGGAGAATGAATGGGAAGTGTGCGAAAACAGGGCGATATAGGCGAAGGTATGAGAAATGCGCGAAGGCACAGCAATATGTGAGAGGCTATGGGAGGTGCGCGACTACACAGTGATATGGGGGACGTTATGAGATGTGCATAAAAACACAGCGATATAGGGGAAGTTATGAGAGGTGCGCAAAAATGCAGCAATATAGGAGAAGTTATGAGAGGTGCGTGAAAACACAGCGATATAGGGGAAGGCATGAGAGGTACGCGAAGGCACTGTTATATAGGGGTGCTATGGGAGGTGCAGGAATACACAGCGATATAGGGGACGTTATGAGATGTGCATGAAAACACGGCAATATAGGGGAAGGTGTGAGACGTGCCCGAAAACACAGCATTATAGGGGACGCTATGGGACGTGAGCGAAAACACGGCGATATAGGGGAAATTATGATGGGGTGCGCGAAAACACGGCGATACAGGGGAATGTATCAGAGGTGTGAAAAAACACAGCGATATAGGGTAATAATGAGAGGAGCGAAAACATAGCGATCCAGGTGAAGACATGAGAGGTGCGCGAAAACACGGCGATATAGGGGAAGCTATGAAAGGTGAGCAAAAACACGGCGATATAGGGGAAGCTCTGAGAGGTGTGCAATAACACAGTGATAAAGCTGAATCTATGGGATGTGTGCGAAAAGACAGCGATATAGGGGAAGGTATGGGAGGTGCGCAAGGCACAGCGATATAGGGGATGGTATGGGAGGTGCGTGAATACACAGCGATATAGGGGACGTTATGAGATGTGCAGGAAGAATCAGCGATATTAGGGAAGGTATAAGAGGTGCACAAAAACACAGCGATATAGGAGAAGTTAAGAGACGTGCGTGAAAACACAACGATATAGAGGGAGGTATGAGAGGTGCACGAAAACACAGCGATACAGGGGAAGGTATGAGAGGTGCACGAAAACACAGCGATACAGGGGAAGGTATGAGAAATGCGCGAAGGCACAGCAATATGTGAGAGGCTATGGGAGGTGCGCGACTACACAGCGATATCGGGGAAGGTATGAGAGGTGCGCAAAGGCACAGCGATATAGGGGATGTTATGGGAGGTGCGCGAATACAGGGCAATATAGGGGAAGGTATGTGAGGTGCACGAAGGCACAGCGATATAAGGGATGCTACGGGAGGTGCGTGACTACACAGCGATATAGGGGACGTTATGAGATGTGCATGAAAACGCAGCGATATTAGGGAAGATATAAGAGGTGCACAAAAACAAAGCGATATAGGAGAAGTTATGAGAGGTGTGTGAAAACACAGCGATATAGGGGAAGGTATGAGAGGTGCGCGAAGGCAGAGTGATATATGGGAATCTATTGGAGGTGCATGAATACACAGCGATATAGGGGACGTTATGAGATGTGCATAAAAACACGGCGATATAGGGGAAATTATGAGAGGTGCGCAAAAACAAAGCGATATAGGAGAAGTTATGAGAGGTGAGTGAAAACACAGCGATATCGGGGGAGGTATGAAAGGTGCACGAAAACACAGCGATATAGGGGAACGTAACGGAGGTGCTCGAAAACAGGGCGTTGTAGGGGAAGGTATGACAGGATTGAGAAGACACAGCAATATAGGGGATGCTATGGGAGGTGCGCAAAAACACAGTGATATATGGGAAGATATGAGAGGTGTGCGAGAACACGGCGATATAGGCGAAGCTATGAGAGGTGAGCAATAACACAGCGATAAAGGTGAATCTATGGGATGTGCGCAAAAACACAGCGATATAGGAGAATGAATGGGAGGTGCGCGAAAACAGGGCGATATAGGTGAAGGTATGAGAGGTATGCGAAGGCACAGCAATATAGGGGATGCTATGAGAGGTGCGCGACTACACAGTGATATAGGGGACGTTATGAGATGTGCATGAAAACACGGCGATATAGGGGAAGTTATGAGAGGTGCACAAAAATGCAGCACTATAGGAGAAGTTATGAGAGGTGCGTGAAAACACAGCGATATAGAGGAAGGTATGAGAGGTGCGCGAAAACACGGCGATATATGGGAAGGTATGAGAGGTGCGCGAAGGCACAGCGATATAGGGGAAGTAATGAGAGGAGCGCGAAAACACGGCAATACAGGGGAATGTATCAGAGGTGCGAGAAAACAGCGATATAGGGGAAGTAATGAGAGGAGCGAAAACATAGCGATCTAGGTGAAGACATGAGAGGTGCGCGAAAACACGGCAATATAGGGGAAGCTATGAGAGATGAGCAAAAACACGGCGATATAGGGGAAGCTGTAAGAGGTGTGCAATAACACAGCGATAAAGTTGAATCTATGGGATGTGCGCAAAAACACAGCGATATAGGAGAATGAATGGGAGGTGCGCGAAAACAGGGCGATATAGGTGAAGGTATGAGAGGTATGCGAAGGCACAGCAATATAGGGGATGCTATGAGAGGTGCGCGACTACACAGTGATATAGGGGACGTTATGAGAGTGCATGAAAACACGGCGATATAGGGGAAGTTATGAGAGGTGCACAAAAATGCAGCAATATAGGAGAAGTTATGAGAGGTGCGTGAAAACACAGCGATATAGGGGAAGGTATGAGATGTGTGCGAAAACACGGCAATATAGGCGAAGCTATGAAAGGTGAGCAAAAACACTGCTATATAGGGGAAGCTGTGAGAGGTGTGCAATAACACAGCGATAAAGTTGAATCTATGGGATGTGCGCGAAAAGTCAGCGATATAGGGGAAGGTATGAGAGGTGCGCAAAAACACAGCGATATAGGAGAAGTTATGAGAGGTGTGTGAAAACACTGCGATATAGTGGAAGGTATGAGGCGTGCACGAAAACACAGCGATATCGGGGAAGGAATGAGAGGTGCACGAAGGCACAGCGATATAAGGGATTCTATGGGAGGTGCGCGAATACACAGCGATATAGGGGACATTATGAGATGTGCATAAAAACACGGCTATATAGGGGAAGTTATGAGAGGTTTGCAAAAATACAGCAATATAGGAGAAGTTATGAGAGGTGTGTGAAAACACAGCGATATAGGAGGAGGTATGAAAGGTGCACGAAAACACAGCGATATAGGGGAAGGTATGGGAGGTGTTCAAAAACAGGGCGATATAGGGGAAGGTATGAGATGAGTGCGAAGACACAGCAATATAGGGGATGCTATGGGAGGTACGCTAAAACACAGTGATATAGGGGAAGACTTAAGAGGTGCGTGACAGCAGGACAATATAGTGGAAGCTATGAGAGGTGAGCAAAAACCCGGCGATATAGGGGAAACTATTAGAGGTGAGAAATAACAAAGCGATAAAGCTGAATCTATGGGATGTGCGTGAAAAGACAGCGATATAGGGGAAGGTATGAGAGATGCGTAAGGGACAGCGATATAGGGGATGCTATTGGAGGTGCGCGAAAACACAGCGATATAGGGGACGGTATGAGATGTGCACGAAAACACAGCAATAAAGGGGGAGGTATGGGAGGTGCGCGAAAACAGGGCGATATATGGGAAGGTTAGGGAGGTGCGCGAAAACAGGACAATATAGTGGAAGATATGAGAGGTGCCCGAAAACACAGTAATATAGGCGACGCTATGGGACGTGCGCGAAAACAAGGCGATATAGGGGAAAATATGAGAGGTGCGCGAAAACACGGCGATACAGGGGAATGTATCAGAGGTACGAGAAAACACAGCGATATAAGGGAAGTAATGAGAGGAGCGAAAACATATCAATATAGGTGAAGACATGAGAGGTGCGCGAAAACATGGCGATATAGGGGAAGCTGTGAGAGGTGAGCAATAACACAGAGATAAAGGTGAAGCTATGGGATATGCCCGAAAAGACAGCGATATAGGGGAAGGTATGTGAGGTGCACGAAGGCACAGCGATATAGGGGATGCTTCGGGAGGTGCGTGAATACACAGCGATATAGGGGACGTTATGAGATGTGCATGAAAGCGCAGCGATATTAGGGAAGATATAAGAGGTGCACAAAAACAAAGCGATACAGGAGAAGTTATGAGAGGTGTGTGAAAACACAGCGATATAGGGGAAGGAATGAGAGGTGCGCGAAAACAGGGCGATATAGGGGAAGGTATGAGAGGTGCGCGAAGGCAGAGTGATATATGGGAATCTATTGGAGGTGCATGAATACACAGCGATATAGGGGACGTTATGAGATGTGCATAAAAACACGGCTATATAGGGGAAGTTATGAGAGGGGCGCAAAAATACAGCAATATAGGAGAAGTTATGAGAGGTGAGTGAAAACACAGCGATATGGGGGGAGGTATGAAAGGTGCACGAAAACACAGTGGTATAGGGGAAGGTATCGGAGGTGCTCGAAAACAGGGCGATGTAGGGGAAGGTATGACAGGAGTGTGAAGACAGCAATATAGGGGATGCTATGGGAGGTGCGCGAAAACACAGTGATATATGGGAAGATATGAGAGGTGCGTGAAAGTAGCGCAATATAGTGGAAGCTATGAAAGGTGCGCAAAAACACAGCGAAATAGGCGAAGCTATGAGAGGTGAGCAATAACACAGCGATAAAGGTGAATCTATGGGATGTGCGCAAAAACACAGCGATATAGGGGAAGGTATGAGAGGTGCGCAAGGCACAGCAATATAGGGGATGCTATGGGAGATGCGTGAATACACAGCGATATACGGGACGGTATGAGATGTGCATGAAAACGCAACGATATTAGGGAAGTTATGAGAGGTTCACAAAAACACAGCGATATAGAAGAATGAATGGGAGGTGCGCGAAAACAGGGCGATATAGGTGAAGGTATGAGACGTATGAGAAGGCACAGCAATATAGGGGATGCTATGGGAGGTGCGCGACTACACAGTGATATAGGGGATGTTATGAGTTGTGCATGAAAACACGGCGATATAGGGGACGTTATGAGAGGTGCACAAAAATGCAGCACTATAGGAGAAGTTATGAGAGGTGTGAAAACACAGCGATATAGGGGAAGGAATGAGAGGTGCGCGAAAACACGGTGATATAGGGGAAGGTATGAGAGGTGCGCGGAGGCACAGCGATATATGGGATTCTATTGGAGGTGCAAGAATACACAGCGATATAGGTGACGGTATGAGATGTGCATGAATACACGGCGATAGTCGGGAAACAATGACAGGTGTGTGAAAACACAGCAATATAGGGGAAGTTATGAGAGCTGCGTGAAAACACAGTGATATAGGGGAAGGTATGAGAGGTGCGCGAAAACAGGGCGATATAGGGGAAGTTATGCGAGGTGCATGAAAACACAGAGATATAGGGGAAGGTATGAGAGGTTCGCAAAGGCCAGTGATATAGGGGATGTCATGGGAGGTGCGCGAATACAGGGCAATATAGGGGAAGGTATGTGAGGTGCACGAAGGCACAATGATATAGGGGATGCTACGGGAGGTGCGTGAATACACAGCGATGTAGGGGACGTTATGAGATGTGCATGAAAACGCGGCGATATTAGGGAAGATATAAGAGGTGCACAAAAACAAAGCGATATAGGAGAATGAATGGGAGGTGCGCGAAAACAGGGCGATATAGGTGAAGGTATGAGAGGTATGTGAAGGCACAGCAATATAGGGGATGCTATGGGAGGTGCGCGACTACACAGTGATATAGGGGACGTTATGAGATTTGCATGAAAACAAGGCGATACAGGGGAAGTTATGAGAGGTGCACAAAAATGCAGCAATATAGGAGAAGTTATGAGAGGTGCGTGAAAACACAGCGATATAGGGGAAGGTATGAGACGTGTGCGAAAACACGGCGATATGTGAGAATGTATCAGAGGTGCGAGAAAACACAGCGATATAAGGGAAGTAATGAGAGGAGAGAAAACATAGCGATCTAGGTGAAGACATGAGAGGTGCGCGAAAACACGGCAATATAGGCGAAGCTATGAAAGGTGAGCAAAAACACGGCTATATAGGGGAAGCTGTGAGAGGTGTGCAATAACACAGCGATAAAGTTGAATCTATGGGATGTGCGCGAAAAGTCAGCGATATAGGGGAAGGTATGAGAGGTGCGCAAAAACACAGCGATATAGGAGAAGTTATGAGAGGTGTGTGAAAACACTGCGATATAGTGGAAGGTATGAGGCGTGCACGAAAACACAGCGATATCGGGGAAGGAATGAGAGGTGCACGAAGGCACAGCGATATAGGGGATTCTATGGGAGGTGCGCGAATACACAGCGATATAGGGGACGTTATGAGATGTGCATAAAAACACGGCTATATAGGGGAAGTTATGAGAGGTTTGCAAAAATACAGCAATATAGGAGAAGTTATGAGAGGTGTGTGAAAACACAGCGATATAGGAGGAGGTATGAAAGGTGCACGAAAACACAGCGATATAGGGGAAGGTATGGGAGGTGCTCGAAAACAGGGCGATATAGGGGAAGGTATGAGATGAGTGCGAAGACACAGCAATATAGGGGATGCTATGGGAGGTACGCTAAAACACAGTGATATAGGGGAAGACTTAAGAGGTGCGTGACAGCAGGACAATATAGTGGAAGCTATGAGAGGTGAGCAAAAACCCGGCGATATAGGGGAAACTATTAGAGGTGAGAAATAACAAAGCGATAAAGCTGAATCTATGGGATGTGCGTGAAAAGACAGCGATATAGGGGAAGGTATGAGAGATGCGTAAGGGACAGCGATATAGGGGATGCTATTGGAGGTGCGCGAAAACACAGCGATATAGGGGACGGTATGAGATGTGCACGAAAACACAGCAATAAAGGGGGAGGTATGGGAGGTGCGCGAAAACAGGGCGATATATGGGAAGGTTAGGGAGGTGCGCGAAAACAGGACAATATAGTGGAAGATATGAGAGGTGCCCGAAAACACAGTAATATAGGCGACGCTATGGGACGTGCGCGAAAACAAGGCGATATAGGGGAAAATATGAGAGGTGCGCGAAAACACGGCGATACAGGGGAATGTATCAGAGGTACGAGAAAACACAGCGATATAAGGGAAGTAATGAGAGGAGCGAAAACATATCAATATAGGTGAAGACATGAGAGGTGCGCGAAAACATGGCGATATAGGGGAAGCTGTGAGAGGTGAGCAATAACACAGAGATAAAGGTGAAGCTATGGGATATGCCCGAAAAGACAGCGATATAGGGGAAGGTATGTGAGGTGCACGAAGGCACAGCGATATAGGGGATGCTTCGGGAGGTGCGTGAATACACAGCGATATAGGGGACGTTATGAGATGTGCATGAAAGCGCAGCGATATTAGGGAAGATATAAGAGGTGCACAAAAACAAAGCGATACAGGAGAAGTTATGAGAGGTGTGTGAAAACACAGCGATATAGGGGAAGGAATGAGAGGTGCGCGAAAACAGGGCGATATAGGGGAAGGTATGAGAGGTGCGCGAAGGCAGAGTGATATATGGGAATCTATTGGAGGTGCATGAATACACAGCGATATAGGGGACGTTATGAGATGTGCATAAAAACACGGCTATATAGGGGAAGTTATGAGAGGGGCGCAAAAATACAGCAATATAGGAGAAGTTATGAGAGGTGAGTGAAAACACAGCGATATGGGGGGAGGTATGAAAGGTGCACGAAAACACAGTGGTATAGGGGAAGGTATCGGAGGTGCTCGAAAACAGGGCGATGTAGGGGAAGGTATGACAGGAGTGTGAAGACAGCAATATAGGGGATGCTATGGGAGGTGCGCGAAAACACAGTGATATATGGGAAGATATGAGAGGTGCGTGAAAGTAGCGCAATATAGTGGAAGCTATGAAAGGTGCGCAAAAACACAGCGAAATAGGCGAAGCTATGAGAGGTGAGCAATAACACAGCGATAAAGGTGAATCTATGGGATGTGCGCAAAAACACAGCGATATAGGGGAAGGTATGAGAGGTGCGCAAGGCACAGCAATATAGGGGATGCTATGGGAGATGCGTGAATACACAGCGATATACGGGACGGTATGAGATGTGCATGAAAACGCAACGATATTAGGGAAGTTATGAGAGGTTCACAAAAACACAGCGATATAGAAGAATGAATGGGAGGTGCGCGAAAACAGGGCGATATAGGTGAAGGTATGAGACGTATGAGAAGGCACAGCAATATAGGGGATGCTATGGGAGGTGCGCGACTACACAGTGATATAGGGGATGTTATGAGTTGTGCATGAAAACACGGCGATATAGGGGACGTTATGAGAGGTGCACAAAAATGCAGCACTATAGGAGAAGTTATGAGAGGTGTGAAAACACAGCGATATAGGGGAAGGAATGAGAGGTGCGCGAAAACACGGTGATATAGGGGAAGGTATGAGAGGTGCGCGGAGGCACAGCGATATATGGGATTCTATTGGAGGTGCAAGAATACACAGCGATATAGGTGACGGTATGAGATGTGCATGAATACACGGCGATAGTCGGGAAACAATGACAGGTGTGTGAAAACACAGCAATATAGGGGAAGTTATGAGAGCTGCGTGAAAACACAGTGATATAGGGGAAGGTATGAGAGGTGCGCGAAAACAGGGCGATATAGGGGAAGTTATGCGAGGTGCATGAAAACACAGAGATATAGGGGAAGGTATGAGAGGTTCGCAAAGGCCAGTGATATAGGGGATGTCATGGGAGGTGCGCGAATACAGGGCAATATAGGGGAAGGTATGTGAGGTGCACGAAGGCACAATGATATAGGGGATGCTACGGGAGGTGCGTGAATACACAGCGATGTAGGGGACGTTATGAGATGTGCATGAAAACGCGGCGATATTAGGGAAGATATAAGAGGTGCACAAAAACAAAGCGATATAGGAGAATGAATGGGAGGTGCGCGAAAACAGGGCGATATAGGTGAAGGTATGAGAGGTATGTGAAGGCACAGCAATATAGGGGATGCTATGGGAGGTGCGCGACTACACAGTGATATAGGGGACGTTATGAGATTTGCATGAAAACAAGGCGATACAGGGGAAGTTATGAGAGGTGCACAAAAATGCAGCAATATAGGAGAAGTTATGAGAGGTGCGTGAAAACACAGCGATATAGGGGAAGGTATGAGACGTGTGCGAAAACACGGCGATATGTGAGAATGTATCAGAGGTGCGAGAAAACACAGCGATATAGGGGAAGTAATGAGAGGAGAGAAAACATAGCGATCTAGGTGAAGACATGAGAGGTGCGCGAAAACACGGCAATATAGGCGAAGCTATGAAAGGTGAGCAAAAACACGGCTATATAGGGGAAGCTGTGAGAGGTGTGCAATAACACAGCGATAAAGTTGAATCTATGGGATGTGCGCGAAAAGTCAGCGATATAGGGGAAGGTATGCGAGGTGCGCAAAAACAGCGATATAGGAGAAGTTATGAGAGGTGTGTGAAAACACTGCGATATAGTGGAAGGTATGAGGCGTGCACGAAAACACAGCGATATCGGGGAAGGAATGAGAGGTGCACGAAGGCACAGCGATATAGGGGATTCTATGGGAGGTGCGCGAATACACAGCGATATAGGGGACGTTATGAGATGTGCATAAAAACACGGCTATATAGGGGAAGTTATGAGAGGTTTGCAAAAATACAGCAATATAGGAGAAGTTATGAGAGGTGTGTGAAAACACAGCGATATAGGAGGAGGTATGAAAGGTGCACGAAAACACAGCGATATAGGGGAAGGTATGGGAGGTGCTCGAAAACAGGGCGATATAGGGGAAGGTATGAGATGAGTGCGAAGACACAGCAATATAGGGGATGCTATGGGAGGTACGCTAAAACACAGTGATATAGGGGAAGACTTAAGAGGTGTGTGACAGCAGGACAATATAGTGGAAGCTATGAGAGGTGAGCAAAAACCCGGCGATATAGGGGAAACTATTAGAGGTGAGAAATAACAAAGCGATAAAGCTGAATCTATGGGATGTGCGCGAAAAGACAGCGATATAGGGGAAGGTATGAGAGATGCGTAAGGGACAGCGATATAGGGGATGCTATTGGAGGTGCGCGAAAACACAGCGATATAGGGGACGGTATGAGATGTGCACGAAAACACAGCAATAAAGGGGGAGGTATGGCAGGTGCGCGAAAACAGGGCGATATATGGGAAGGTTAGGGAGGTGCGCGAAAACAGGACAATATAGTGGAAGATATGAGAGGTGCCCGAAAACACAGTAATATAGGCGACGCTATGGGACGTGCGCGAAAACAAGGCGATATAGGGGAAAATATGAGAGGTGCGCGAAAACACGGCGATACAGGGGAATGTATCAGAGGTACGAGAAAACACAGCGATATAAGGGAAGTAATGAGAGGAGCGAAAACATATCAATATAGGTGAAGACATGAGAGGTGCGCGAAAACATGGCGATATAGGGGAAGCTGTGAGAGGTGAGCAATAACACAGAGATAAAGGTGAAGCTATGGGATATGCGCGAAAAGACAGCGATATAGGGGAAGGTTTGAGAGGTGCGCAAGGCACAGCGATATAGGGGGAGGTACGAGAGGTGCACGAAAACACAGCAATATAGGGGAAGGTATGGAAGCTACTTGAAAACAGGGCGATCTAGGTGAAGACATGAGAGGTGCGTAATACAGGGCAATATAGTGGAAGCTATGAGAGGTGAGCAAAAACCCGGCGATAGAGGGGAAACTATTAGAGGTGAGGAATAACAAAGCGATAAAGCTGAATCTATGGGATGTGCGCGAAAAGACAGCGATATAGGAGAAGGTATGAGAGATGCGCAATGGACAGCGATATAGGGGATGCTATTGGAGGTGCGCGAAAACACAGCGATATAGGGGACGGTATGAGATGTGTACGAAAACACAGCAATAAAGGCGGAGGTATGGGAGGTGCGTGAAAACAGGGCGATATATGGGAAGGTTAGGGAGGTGCGCGAAAACAGGACAATATAGTGGAAGATATGAGAGGTGCCCGAAATCACAGTAATATAGGCGACGCTATGGGACGTGCGCGAAAACAAGGCGATATAGGGGAAAATATGAGAGGTGCGCGAAAACACGGCGATAAAGGGGAATGTATCAGAGGTACGAGAAAACACAGCGATATAAGGGAAGTAATGAGAGGAGCGAAAACTTATCAATATAGGTGAAGACATGAGAGGTGCGCGAAAACATGGCGATATAGGGGAAGCTGTGAGAGGTGAGCAATAACACAGAGATAAAGGTGAAGCTATGGGATATGCCCGAAAAGACAGCGATATAGGGGTATGTATGAGAGGTGCGCGAAAACAAAGCGATATAGGGGACGGTATCAGATGTGCATGAATACACGGCGATAGTCGGGAAACAATGACAGGTGTGCGAAAACACAGCGATATAGGGGAGTTATGAGAGGTGCGTGAAAGCACAGTATTATAGGGGAAGGTATGAGAGGTGCGCGAAAACAGGGCGATATAGGGGAGTTATGCGAGGTGCATGAAAACAGAGCGATATAGGGGACGTTATGAGATGTGCATGAAAACACGGAGATATGGGGAAGATATGAGAGGTGCGCAAAGGCACAGCGATATAGGGGATGTTATGGGAGGTGCGCGAATACAGGGCAATATAGGGGAAGGTATGTGAGGTGCACGAAGGCACAGCGATATAAGGGATGCTACGGGAGGTGCGTGACTACACAGCGATATAGGGGACGTTATGAGATGTGCATGAAAACGCAGCGATATTAGGGAAGATATAAGAGGTGCACAAAAACAAAGCGATATAGGAGAAGTTATGAGAGGTGTGTGAAAACACAGCGATATAGGGGAAGGTATGAGAGGTGCGCGAAGGCAGAGTGATATATGGGAATCTATTGGAGGTGCATGAATACACAGCGATATAGGGGACGTTATGAGATGTGCATAAAAACACGGCGATATAGGGGAAATTATGAGAGGTGCGCAAAAACAAAGCGATATAGGAGAAGTTATGAGAGGTGAGTGAAAACACAGCGATATCGGGGGAGGTATGAAAGGTGCACGAAAACACAGCGATATAGGGGAACGTAACGGAGGTGCTCGAAAACAGGGCGTTGTAGGGGAAGGTATGACAGGATTGAGAAGACACAGCAATATAGGGGATGCTATGGGAGGTGCGCAAAAACACAGTGATATATGGGAAGATATGAGAGGTGTGCGAGAACACGGCGATATAGGCGAAGCTATGAGAGGTGAGCAATAACACAGCGATAAAGGTGAATCTATGGGATGTGCGCAAAAACACAGCGATATAGGAGAATGAATGGGAGGTGCGCGAAAACAGGGCGATATAGGTGAAGGTATGAGAGGTATGCGAAGGCACAGCAATATAGGGGATGCTATGAGAGGTGCGCGACTACACAGTGATATAGGGGACGTTATGAGATGTGCATGAAAACACGGCGATATAGGGGAAGTTATGAGAGGTGCACAAAAATGCAGCACTATAGGAGAAGTTATGAGAGGTGCGTGAAAACACAGCGATATAGAGGAAGGTATGAGAGGTGCGCGAAAACACGGCGATATATGGGAAGGTATGAGAGGTGCGCGAAGGCACAGCGATATAGGGGAAGTAATGAGAGGAGCGCGAAAACACGGCAATACAGGGGAATGTATCAGAGGTGCGAGAAAACAGCGATATAGGGGAAGTAATGAGAGGAGCGAAAACATAGCGATCTAGGTGAAGACATGAGAGGTGCGCGAAAACACGGCAATATAGGGGAAGCTATGAGAGGTGAGCAAAAACACGGCGATATAGGGGAAGCTGTGAGAGGTGTGCAATAACACAGCGATAAAGTTGAATCTATGGGATGTGCGCAAAAACACAGCGATATAGGAGAATGAATGGGAGGTGCGCGAAAACAGGGCGATATAGGTGAAGGTATGAGAGGTATGCGAAGGCACAGCAATATAGGGGATGCTATGAGAGGTGCGCGACTACACAGTGATATAGGGGACGTTATGAGAGTGCATGAAAACACGGCGATATAGGGGAAGTTATGAGAGGTGCACAAAAATGCAGCAATATAGGAGAAGTTATGAGAGGTGCGTGAAAACACAGCGATATAGGGGAAGGTATGAGATGTGTGCGAAAACACGGCAATATAGGCGAAGCTATGAAAGGTGAGCAAAAACACTGCTATATAGGGGAAGCTGTGAGAGGTGTGCAATAACACAGCGATAAAGTTGAATCTATGGGATGTGCGCGAAAAGTCAGCGATATAGGGGAAGGTATGAGAGGTGCGCAAAAACACAGCGATATAGGAGAAGTTATGAGAGGTGTGTGAAAACACTGCGATATAGTGGAAGGTATGAGGCGTGCACGAAAACACAGCGATATCGGGGAAGGAATGAGAGGTGCACGAAGGCACAGCGATATAAGGGATTCTATGGGAGGTGCGCGAATACACAGCGATATAGGGGACATTATGAGATGTGCATAAAAACACGGCTATATAGGGGAAGTTATGAGAGGTTTGCAAAAATACAGCAATATAGGAGAAGTTATGAGAGGTGTGTGAAAACACAGCGATATAGGAGGAGGTATGAAAGGTGCACGAAAACACAGCGATATAGGGGAAGGTATGGGAGGTGTTCAAAAACAGGGCGATATAGGGGAAGGTATGAGATGAGTGCGAAGACACAGCAATATAGGGGATGCTATGGGAGGTACGCTAAAACACAGTGATATAGGGGAAGACTTAAGAGGTGCGTGACAGCAGGACAATATAGTGGAAGCTATGAGAGGTGAGCAAAAACCCGGCGATATAGGGGAAACTATTAGAGGTGAGAAATAACAAAGCGATAAAGCTGAATCTATGGGATGTGCGTGAAAAGACAGCGATATAGGGGAAGGTATGAGAGATGCGTAAGGGACAGCGATATAGGGGATGCTATTGGAGGTGCGCGAAAACACAGCGATATAGGGGACGGTATGAGATGTGCACGAAAACACAGCAATAAAGGGGGAGGTATGGGAGGTGCGCGAAAACAGGGCGATATATGGGAAGGTTAGGGAGGTGCGCGAAAACAGGACAATATAGTGGAAGATATGAGAGGTGCCCGAAAACACAGTAATATAGGCGACGCTATGGGACGTGCGCGAAAACAAGGCGATATAGGGGAAAATATGAGAGGTGCGCGAAAACACGGCGATACAGGGGAATGTATCAGAGGTACGAGAAAACACAGCGATATAAGGGAAGTAATGAGAGGAGCGAAAACATATCAATATAGGTGAAGACATGAGAGGTGCGCGAAAACATGGCGATATAGGGGAAGCTGTGAGAGGTGAGCAATAACACAGAGATAAAGGTGAAGCTATGGGATATGCCCGAAAAGACAGCGATATAGGGGAAGGTATGTGAGGTGCACGAAGGCACAGCGATATAGGGGATGCTTCGGGAGGTGCGTGAATACACAGCGATATAGGGGACGTTATGAGATGTGCATGAAAGCGCAGCGATATTAGGGAAGATATAAGAGGTGCACAAAAACAAAGCGATACAGGAGAAGTTATGAGAGGTGTGTGAAAACACAGCGATATAGGGGAAGGAATGAGAGGTGCGCGAAAACAGGGCGATATAGGGGAAGGTATGAGAGGTGCGCGAAGGCAGAGTGATATATGGGAATCTATTGGAGGTGCATGAATACACAGCGATATAGGGGACGTTATGAGATGTGCATAAAAACACGGCTATATAGGGGAAGTTATGAGAGGGGCGCAAAAATACAGCAATATAGGAGAAGTTATGAGAGGTGAGTGAAAACACAGCGATATGGGGGGAGGTATGAAAGGTGCACGAAAACACAGTGGTATAGGGGAAGGTATCGGAGGTGCTCGAAAACAGGGCGATGTAGGGGAAGGTATGACAGGAGTGTGAAGACAGCAATATAGGGGATGCTATGGGAGGTGCGCGAAAACACAGTGATATATGGGAAGATATGAGAGGTGCGTGAAAGTAGCGCAATATAGTGGAAGCTATGAAAGGTGCGCAAAAACACAGCGAAATAGGCGAAGCTATGAGAGGTGAGCAATAACACAGCGATAAAGGTGAATCTATGGGATGTGCGCAAAAACACAGCGATATAGGGGAAGGTATGAGAGGTGCGCAAGGCACAGCAATATAGGGGATGCTATGGGAGATGCGTGAATACACAGCGATATACGGGACGGTATGAGATGTGCATGAAAACGCAACGATATTAGGGAAGTTATGAGAGGTTCACAAAAACACAGCGATATAGAAGAATGAATGGGAGGTGCGCGAAAACAGGGCGATATAGGTGAAGGTATGAGACGTATGAGAAGGCACAGCAATATAGGGGATGCTATGGGAGGTGCGCGACTACACAGTGATATAGGGGATGTTATGAGTTGTGCATGAAAACACGGCGATATAGGGGACGTTATGAGAGGTGCACAAAAATGCAGCACTATAGGAGAAGTTATGAGAGGTGTGAAAACACAGCGATATAGGGGAAGGAATGAGAGGTGCGCGAAAACACGGTGATATAGGGGAAGGTATGAGAGGTGCGCGGAGGCACAGCGATATATGGGATTCTATTGGAGGTGCAAGAATACACAGCGATATAGGTGACGGTATGAGATGTGCATGAATACACGGCGATAGTCGGGAAACAATGACAGGTGTGTGAAAACACAGCAATATAGGGGAAGTTATGAGAGCTGCGTGAAAACACAGTGATATAGGGGAAGGTATGAGAGGTGCGCGAAAACAGGGCGATATAGGGGAAGTTATGCGAGGTGCATGAAAACACAGAGATATAGGGGAAGGTATGAGAGGTTCGCAAAGGCCAGTGATATAGGGGATGTCATGGGAGGTGCGCGAATACAGGGCAATATAGGGGAAGGTATGTGAGGTGCACGAAGGCACAATGATATAGGGGATGCTACGGGAGGTGCGTGAATACACAGCGATGTAGGGGACGTTATGAGATGTGCATGAAAACGCGGCGATATTAGGGAAGATATAAGAGGTGCACAAAAACAAAGCGATATAGGAGAATGAATGGGAGGTGCGCGAAAACAGGGCGATATAGGTGAAGGTATGAGAGGTATGTGAAGGCACAGCAATATAGGGGATGCTATGGGAGGTGCGCGACTACACAGTGATATAGGGGACGTTATGAGATTTGCATGAAAACAAGGCGATACAGGGGAAGTTATGAGAGGTGCACAAAAATGCAGCAATATAGGAGAAGTTATGAGAGGTGCGTGAAAACACAGCGATATAGGGGAAGGTATGAGACGTGTGCGAAAACACGGCGATATGTGAGAATGTATCAGAGGTGCGAGAAAACACAGCGATATAGGGGAAGTAATGAGAGGAGAGAAAACATAGCGATCTAGGTGAAGACATGAGAGGTGCGCGAAAACACGGCAATATAGGCGAAGCTATGAAAGGTGAGCAAAAACACGGCTATATAGGGGAAGCTGTGAGAGGTGTGCAATAACACAGCGATAAAGTTGAATCTATGGGATGTGCGCGAAAAGTCAGCGATATAGGGGAAGGTATGAGAGGTGCGCAAAAACACAGCGATATAGGAGAAGTTATGAGAGGTGTGTGAAAACACTGCGATATAGTGGAAGGTATGAGGCGTGCACGAAAACACAGCGATATCGGGGAAGGTATGAGAGGTGCACGAAGGCACAGCGATATAGGGGATTCTATGGGAGGTGCGCGAAAACACAGCGATATAGGGGACGGTATGAGATGTGCACGAAAACACAGCAATAAAGGGGGAGGTATGGGAGGTGCGCGAAAACAGGGCGATATATGGGAAGGTTAGGGAGGTGCGCGAAAACAGGACAATATAGTGGAAGATATGAGAGGTGCCCGAAAACACAGTAATATAGGCGACGCTATGGGACGTGCGCGAAAACAAGGCGATATAGGGGAAAATATGAGAGGTGCGCGAAAACACGGCGATACAGGGGAATGTATCAGAGGTACGAGAAAACACAGCGATATAAGGGAAGTAATGAGAGGAGCGAAAACATATCAATATAGGTGAAGACATGAGAGGTGCGCGAAAACATGGCGATATAGGGGAAGCTGTGAGAGGTGAGCAATAACACAGAGATAAAGGTGAAGCTATGGGATATGCCCGAAAAGACAGCGATATAGGGGAAGGTATGTGAGGTGCACGAAGGCACAGCGATATAGGGGATGCTTCGGGAGGTGCGTGAATACACAGCGATATAGGGGACGTTATGAGATGTGCATGAAAGCGCAGCGATATTAGGGAAGATATAAGAGGTGCACAAAAACAAAGCGATACAGGAGAAGTTATGAGAGGTGTGTGAAAACACAGCGATATAGGGGAAGGAATGAGAGGTGCGCGAAAACAGGGCAATATAGGGGAAGGTATGAGAGGTGCGCGAAGGCAGAGTGATATATGGGAATCTATTGGAGGTGCATGAATACACAGCGATATAGGGGACGTTATGAGATGTGCATAAAAACACGGCTATATAGGGGAAGTTATGAGAGGGGCGCAAAAATACAGCAATATAGGAGAAGTTATGAGAGGTGAGTGAAAACACAGCGATATGGGGGGAGGTATGAAAGGTGCACGAAAACACAGTGGTATAGGGGAAGGTATCGGAGGTGCTCGAAAACAGGGCGATGTAGGGGAAGGTATGACAGGAGTGTGAAGACAGCAATATAGGGGATGCTATGGGAGGTGCGCGAAAACACAGTGATATATGGGAAGATATGAGAGGTGCGTGAAAGTAGCGCAATATAGTGGAAGCTATGAAAGGTGCGCAAAAACACAGCGAAATAGGCGAAGCTATGAGAGGTGAGCAATAACACAGCGATAAAGGTGAATCTATGGGATGTGCGCAAAAACACAGCGATATAGGGGAAGGTATGAGAGGTGCGCAAGGCACAGCAATATAGGGGATGCTATGGGAGATGCGTGAATACACAGCGATATACGGGACGGTATGAGATGTGCATGAAAACGCAACGATATTAGGGAAGTTATGAGAGGTTCACAAAAACACAGCGATATAGAAGAATGAATGGGAGGTGCGCGAAAACAGGGCGATATAGGTGAAGGTATGAGACGTATGAGAAGGCACAGCAATATAGGGGATGCTATGGGAGGTGCGCGACTACACAGTGATATAGGGGATGTTATGAGTTGTGCATGAAAACACGGCGATATAGGGGACGTTATGAGAGGTGCACAAAAATGCAGCACTATAGGAGAAGTTATGAGAGGTGTGAAAACACAGCGATATAGGGGAAGGAATGAGAGGTGCGCGAAAACACGGTGATATAGGGGAAGGTATGAGAGGTGCGCGGAGGCACAGCGATATATGGGATTCTATTGGAGGTGCAAGAATACACAGCGATATAGGTGACGGTATGAGATGTGCATGAATACACGGCGATAGTCGGGAAACAATGACAGGTGTGTGAAAACACAGCAATATAGGGGAAGTTATGAGAGCTGCGTGAAAACACAGTGATATAGGGGAAGGTATGAGAGGTGCGCGAAAACAGGGCGATATAGGGGAAGTTATGCGAGGTGCATGAAAACACAGAGATATAGGGGAAGGTATGAGAGGTTCGCAAAGGCCAGTGATATAGGGGATGTCATGGGAGGTGCGCGAATACAGGGCAATATAGGGGAAGGTATGTGAGGTGCACGAAGGCACAATGATATAGGGGATGCTACGGGAGGTGCGTGAATACACAGCGATGTAGGGGACGTTATGAGATGTGCATGAAAACGCGGCGATATTAGGGAAGATATAAGAGGTGCACAAAAACAAAGCGATATAGGAGAATGAATGGGAGGTGCGCGAAAACAGGGCGATATAGGTGAAGGTATGAGAGGTATGTGAAGGCACAGCAATATAGGGGATGCTATGGGAGGTGCGCGACTACACAGTGATATAGGGGACGTTATGAGATTTGCATGAAAACAAGGCGATACAGGGGAAGTTATGAGAGGTGCACAAAAATGCAGCAATATAGGAGAAGTTATGAGAGGTGCGTGAAAACACAGCGATATAGGGGAAGGTATGAGACGTGTGCGAAAACACGGCGATATGTGAGAATGTATCAGAGGTGCGAGAAAACACAGCGATATAGGGGAAGTAATGAGAGGAGAGAAAACATAGCGATCTAGGTGAAGACATGAGAGGTGCGCGAAAACACGGCAATATAGGCGAAGCTATGAAAGGTGAGCAAAAACACGGCTATATAGGGGAAGCTGTGAGAGGTGTGCAATAACACAGCGATAAAGTTGAATCTATGGGATGTGCGCGAAAAGTCAGCGATATAGGGGAAGGTATGAGAGGTGCGCAAAAACACAGCGATATAGGAGAAGTTATGAGAGGTGTGTGAAAACACTGCGATATAGTGGAAGGTATGAGGCGTGCACGAAAACACAGCGATATCGGGGAAGGAATGAGAGGTGCACGAAGGCACAGCGATATAGGGGATTCTATGGGAGGTGCGCGAATACACAGCGATATAGGGGACGTTATGAGATGTGCATAAAAACACGGCTATATAGGGGAAGTTATGAGAGGTTTGCAAAAATACAGCAATATAGGAGAAGTTATGAGAGGTGTGTGAAAACACAGCGATATAGGAGGAGGTATGAAAGGTGCACGAAAACACAGCGATATAGGGGAAGGTATGGGAGGTGCTCGAAAACAGGGCGATATAGGGGAAGGTATGAGATGAGTGCGAAGACACAGCAATATAGGGGATGCTATGGGAGGTACGCTAAAACACAGTGATATAGGGGAAGACTTAAGAGGTGCGTGACAGCAGGACAATATAGTGGAAGCTATGAGAGGTGAGCAAAAACCCGGCGATATAGGGGAAACTATTAGAGGTGAGAAATAACAAAGCGATAAAGCTGAATCTATGGGATGTGCGCGAAAAGACAGCGATATAGGGGAAGGTATGAGAGATGCGTAAGGGACAGCGATATAGGGGATGCTATTGGAGGTGCGCGAAAACACAGCGATATAGGGGACGGTATGAGATGTGCACGAAAACACAGCAATAAAGGGGGAGGTATGGGAGGTGCGCGAAAACAGGGCGATATATGGGAAGGTTAGGGAGGTGCGCGAAAACAGGACAATATAGTGGAAGATATGAGAGGTGCCCGAAAACACAGTAATATAGGCGACGCTATGGGACGTGCGCGAAAACAAGGCGATATAGGGGAAAATATGAGAGGTGCGCGAAAACACGGCGATACAGGGGAATGTATCAGAGGTACGAGAAAACACAGCGATATAAGGGAAGTAATGAGAGGAGCGAAAACATATCAATATAGGTGAAGACATGAGAGGTGCGCGAAAACATGGCGATATAGGGGAAGCTGTGAGAGGTGAGCAATAACACAGAGATAAAGGTGAAGCTATGGGATATGCGCGAAAAGACAGCGATATAGGGGAAGGTTTGAGAGGTGCGCAAGGCACAGCGATATAGGGGGAGGTACGAGAGGTGCACGAAAACACAGCAATATAGGGGAAGGTATGGAAGCTACTTGAAAACAGGGCGATCTAGGTGAAGACATGAGAGGTGCGTAATACAGGGCAATATAGTGGAAGCTATGAGAGGTGAGCAAAA
Organism: Mobula birostris; assembly: GCF_030028105.1. Classification (NCBI taxonomy): domain Eukaryota; kingdom Metazoa; phylum Chordata; class Chondrichthyes; order Myliobatiformes; family Myliobatidae; genus Mobula; species Mobula birostris. The sequence continues at coordinate 1,019 of NW_027275470.1, read as the reverse complement.
ACCCGGCGATAGAGGGGAAACTATTAGAGGTGAGGAATAACAAAGCGATAAAGCTGAATCTATGGGATGTGCGCGAAAAGACAGCGATATAGGAGAAGGTATGAGAGATGCGCAATGGACAGCGATATAGGGGATGCTATTGGAGGTGCGCGAAAACACAGCGATATAGGGGACGGTATGAGATGTGTACGAAAACACAGCAATAAAGGCGGAGGTATGGGAGGTGCGTGAAAACAGGGCGATATATGGGAAGGTTAGGGAGGTGCGCGAAAACAGGACAATATAGTGGAAGATATGAGAGGTGCCCGAAATCACAGTAATATAGGCGACGCTATGGGACGTGCGCGAAAACAAGGCGATATAGGGGAAAATATGAGAGGTGCGCGAAAACACGGCGATAAAGGGGAATGTATCAGAGGTACGAGAAAACACAGCGATATAAGGGAAGTAATGAGAGGAGCGAAAACTTATCAATATAGGTGAAGACATGAGAGGTGCGCGAAAACATGGCGATATAGGGGAAGCTGTGAGAGGTGAGCAATAACACAGAGATAAAGGTGAAGCTATGGGATATGCCCGAAAAGACAGCGATATAGGGGTATGTATGAGAGGTGCGCGAAAACAAAGCGATATAGGGGACGGTATGAGATGTGCATGAATACACGGCGATAGTCGGGAAACAATGACAGGTGTGCGAAAACACAGCGATATAGGGGAGTTATGAGAGGTGCGTGAAAGCACAGTATTATAGGGGAAGGTATGAGAGGTGCGCGAAAACAGGGCGATATAGGGGAGTTATGCGAGGTGCATGAAAACAGAGCGATATAGGGGACGTTATGAGATGTGCATGAAAACACGGAGATATGGGGAAGATATGAGAGGTGCGCAAAGGCACAGCGATATAGGGGATGTTATGGGAGGTGCGCGAATACAAGGCCATATAGGGGAAGGTATGTGAGGTGCACGAAGGCACAGCGATATAGGGGATGCAACGGGAGGTGCCTGAATACACAGCCATA